>NW_004949146.1:483226-517065 GCF_000317375.1 Microtus ochrogaster
TCAAGAACAATGGCAATGGGTTTTTGATCCTACTGCACGTACTGGCTTTGGGGGAGCCTAGGCAGTTTGGATGCTCACCTTACTAGACCCAGATGGAGGTGGGTGGTCCTTGGACTTCCCACAGGGCAGGGAACCCTGACTGCTCTTTGGGCTGACGAGGGAGTGGGACTTGATTGGAGGAGGGGGAGGGAAATGGGAGGCGGTGGCGGGGAAGAGACAGAAATCTTTAATAAATAAATAAATTTAAAAAAAAAAGAAAGAAAAAGCTGGCCACGGAATGAAAAGCTCTGGACAAGGTAAGACACCTCACGCCAGCAGCTGCTTCTGTTTCAAGTGCATGGCTGCCGTTAGTTTTGTATGACTTGTTAGAATACCTCAAATACAATTCAATTCATGAAATTAAACTAAAACTAGTCAGATTGTCCACACTGAAACTTAAGCTGGGACCCAAAACAGAAACTGCTCAGGACTACCCTTTGTAGCACGTAAAGCCAGTCCCCAGTCCTGAATACACTGGCAGGAAGCAGGACACACCGCATCTAGGTAAGAATTCAAGGGCTACCATGACACAGATTGAAAGTCAGTTAATACTGGTAACACCCCAGAGAATGCTGAGAGAAACAACTTCTGGCTGAAACCCATGGTTTGCCTACTTGTGTGACCACAGTGGGTTCTGGGGTTCGGGGTGGGGGGGTTGCTACATCATGAACATGCACCATGAGTGTTTCCCTTTCAAATTCCTTCCCTGGGTCACACTCCTTCCTCCACCCCACATCCCCCAAAGACCCTCCATAAAATCCCATCTTCTATCTGGCCAAGATGACATTTCATGATACTAGTTAAACCTCGACTTTCGGATACAGTGGGGCTACACTGAGGTTCTGGGTTCTCCTGCAAAGACTATCTTTGGACGACAGTGACAGTATCCAGCGCTTGTCCTGAGAACTGAATCACTTACCACATTCAAGTGTACTTAAAACAATGCCTGACTTTGGAGTGTATCTTGGGAGGAATTTGTTTTGTTTTTTGAGACAGGATCTCAATATGTAGCCCTGGCTAGCCTAGAACTCTGTTCAAAGCTGGCAAGTCCAGTGACAGCCCAAACTTTGATTAAACTAAATTAATTTATCAGTTCATTTATTTTTTCAGACAGAGCTAGCTAGGGTCTCATATAGTCCAAACTTTCAATCTGTAGAGACAAACATAGACCAACATTGCTAGGGGATGGGCTCACCGGTGTCAGGCGGCAGTTGTGGTACTGAGAGAGCAGTGGGCAGTGCCACTGGGGATTCTGCACAAGCCACCCACTACATGCCCCACCTTCCCAGCTCTGGAGAAGCCCAGGAAGTTAGACAGTAATCTAAGCAACTACTCTTTGCAGGTTAGGTCTGATACTACAGCATTGTAAAACCTCTGTTGGGGTCTGGAGAGACAGCTCAGTGGTTAAGAGCACTGGCTACTCTTCCAGAGGACCCGGGTTCAAATCCCAGCATCCCTATGGCAGCTCACAACTATCTGTAAGCCCAGTCCCAGGGGATCTGACACCTTCATACCAAAGCATATAAAATAAAGTTAAGCAAGTTATTAAAAAAATAAACCTCTACTATTAGATGTCAATTTATAAATAGGATAAAGGAGGTGTTGTTTTATATATTTACTGTTACCCTGGGATTTAGCTCTTTTCCAAGAGGTAATTGATATTACGTCAGACATTTTTTAATTAGAAAAAAAATTAATACAATACAAAGGTACTGTTGCAAATAATTGACAATTAAGACTGTATCTTCAAGGCCAGGGGGATGATTCAGAAGAGTCTAGTGTCTGCCGTCAACCTAATGACATGAACCTGAGACCCAGGACCCAAGATAGAGTTGCCAGTTGCTCTCTGACCTCCACTATGGCTTGTGTGCCTCCCCCAAAACAAAATAAATAAAATAAAACATTTTTTCAAAAGAGAATGTATCTTTAACTTCTTTACATAACTTGTCTCCAATGAGTCAGCGCAGTTCTAGGTCAATGCTTGCTCGACAAGAACGGACTTTGCTGAAACATCCAGGCTGCAAGGAAACACGCTGTGGGTTGTTACCTGGGGTAAGCTGAATGCGATGCTCCCTGGAACCACGGATGGGTGGGTCCGCAGAGTAAATATGTATTTGTGATTGGGGGACGTCCTCACGATCACATGCCTGGAACACAGAGCACAGTCAGGACTCCAACTCAACAAGAACATGTCTTCTGCATATGTTCTTCCCACACACAGACAGAAACATGGTATCACATGAGAATCCTGATGGGAAACCACAACTTAGTTCCCAAGAACTGTAACTCAAGATATCTTCTCGACATAAAGACTCCTTGGCCCAGACAAAATCCAGCCAAGCACATCCCGTTCATACACCAACGTGGTGACGTTTCCATGTTACAGGGACTGAATTAGCGATTCAGAGTCCCTGCTGTTAAGTAAAAGGAAGATGAATTCTGTTCCTGAGGGTGATTTCCCACATCCCAATAAAACAAGCAGAAGGGAACCAAAGGCAGAAGAGCTAGGCCATGAGACAGTGGTTAGTTTCTAAGATTATTTATTAAATCTTTCATCAGACTCTCTCAAAGCTTGAACATTTATGATAGCAACGTATAAAATAGCCATTAAAATGAAAATGTTCCCCAAATACATCAACTTTCATACAGATGTCAAATTTCAAAGAACTCTGAACCAATTCATAAGTTATCAGACATTATCCACAACATAAATATTATATAAAGCCATCTCATGATAATCTTCTACCTCTGGACAATTCGTAATTTATCAATGACATATATATTATATAAAGCATCTCATGATAATCTTCTACTCCAGGAAACTAATGAGTCCTTTGAGATAGACTCTTCAGATCTTGATATGGGCCAGCACTACCTTTTGTATATAAATGACAGTGGGGATGGGGGATAGCTGCAGAACAAACCTGTCAGCGCCTACACACACCAGGCACATACTCCGTCATTGTGTCACCTCCTGACCCACCTATCTTTCAACAAATGGCGTTTTTACAATGCTGTATATTTTAATGTTATAGTTAATTTATATGTGTGTGTACTGCTTTGCTGCTAAGACACAAGCCATTTATATCTTCTACATCATGTGAAAGAATTCCATAAAACTCTTCCATTGATCACTGACACCCAGTCTATTTGTTGAAAATCTTATCTTCAATTTGGCATCAGAGCATACTCGATACTGTCTCCAGCTCATTCTGAGGTTAATTCCTTAAGAGCCCAGGCAGCCTTTTGATGTAGATGGCACTGAGCTTGCCAACAGTCTTTAGAAGGTCAGGAGGGGATGTGAATCAGTTAGGATAAATTATAATGAAAACTGCTTTAACGATTTGGGGGTTTTGTAAATCTTCAACTTTTGGCACCTCTTACATTATCATAGTAACAAAGTTCACACTAGTGAAAATTATGGCGGGCTTGCTAACATGCTGGGCACTGAGAAAATATGTTTCATTGGAGTGAGCTGTTCCTCACCACACCCCCATTTTATAGATCAGGACACAGGAACACAAAGATAGCCAAATCCTTATCTATGGTCATCAGTTTGTGACTGTCAGAGCTGACAAACTTGGCCAAGGTGACTCCAGAGCAAGATGACTACCAGCCATGCTAGGTGAGCCCTGGGCCCAGAGCCTGCGCTAGGAAAATCGGCTTTTCTGAAAGGGCTCCATGTAGTATGTGTACTGTAGCAAGGTTTGACGTAGTCATGACTACAATATATAACTCTCATCTCCATTTTCTAACTTGGCAGGGGTAATACGAAAGATATTTTCCCTACAGTGATTCTTTGGAAGTTTCTAAAATAAATCTTAGCAAGTTCAAAGAACCAAGTCCGAGAGCTACTCACTGGCCAGACTGGTAATCCTTCTCGTTCACAACTGCACAGTTGCTTAAAGACAGTTCATCAGTAGGGCATCTCGCAGCTTGCATACTCTGTAAGAATAATGATTAGAAACACAAGATTAAACCATGCTTTCTAACCTGAAAGAACATGGCATGCCACACTGTAGCAAGCATTCCTCCATTTTAACTCCGGCCTTTCTTCCTCCTGGGGAGCAGCAAGCCCTTCCTTTGGGAAGCTGCCCACCTCTCTTTCCTGTGGCCTGTGTGACTTCAGGAAACAGGACCTGCGCAGCCACACACACTCCTACCCTCCTCACAGCACTGGAAGAAAGCACTCACCTGGCACACTACTACATGAAGACTTTGCACTTTAAATGAAAACAACAGTATCCCGGAGAAAACACAGCCCACAGACAACAAATACACACTTGGAAACACAGACCTGACAACAAGTAAGTCCTTGAGGCCAGTCGGGACTATTGCTTAAAGCCAATAAATTTATTTTGCTCAGGTTTATTTGAATTGATTTTCTATCTCTTTCACAGAAAAGAATCATGACTGATAAAATGAAATAAAGTCAAGTAATAAACCTGATAAAAGGTGTTACAAAGATCATCTTTTTATAAGAGATCCCAAGAGGCTATCAGTTGTTTTTCCTATAGATGAAAGAAAATCATGTTCTATCCTGAGGCAGGAAGATTACTGTAAATTTGAGCCTAGCCTGGACTACCCAGCAAGACTCTGTCTCGAAAGGGAAATCAAAACAAAACCAAAACCACACACAAAAAAACTTCCAAACATTTCTCAACAAAAATAATTATAAGGTGTATCCAAAAAAAAAAAAAAAAACAAACCAGCAACCAATGGCCTTTTGGGGCAATACCTACTAGCCAAACATTCTTCTAAATAATGATTTTTGTTTGTTTTGAAGCACAGCCTTGTGTAGATGAGGCTAGCCTGGAACTCAATGGCTACCTTAGGCTGACCCTTGAACTTCTAATCCTCTTGCTTCCCCTTCCCAAGTGCTGGCAATATGGGAGTGGCCCAGTACCTTGTTTATATGGTGCTGGGGTTGAAACCGGGGCTCCATGTATGCTAGGAGAGCACTCCACCAGCTGAGCTACATCCCTGGCTCATGAGTGTTGTATCTAGCAACCCTTTTGTCAGACCTGCCTAGGAAGTTCTAGTGAACATCCGTAGCCACTGCTGTGTTTACTCTTCAAACTTCAAGCCAAACCCTTAAATTTATATAATTTATACTAATATACCCAGAAATTTATACTAATTTTTGCCACTTATTTTATTTTCATGTTTTGATTGAGACGTGTTCTTACTGTGCTGCTCAAGATGGCCTTGAACTGATGGATCGTTCCCTTAGCCTTGGAGTGTTGGGATTGTAAGTGTACATGCCCACAGCAGGTTTTTAGGGATTGTGTGTGTGTGTGTTGTGTTGTGTTGTTTGTTTGTTTTTAGAGACAGGGTTTCTCAGTGTAGCATTGGCTGTCCTAGAACTTGCTCCGTAGACCAACCTGGCCTCAGATTTGGAGATCTGCCTGCTTCTGCCTCTGCCTCTGCCTCTGCTGGGATTAAAGGTGTGCACCAGCACTACCCGGATCCAAACTTGGGTCTTAAAGAGCCACTTTCAGTATCATTAACTCAGTTGCTAGTCTCTAAAGCAGGGTATGTGTTCTCAGAGTTTGTAAGACAATCCTGAGGCACACAAGATGACTTCAGTACTTCCTTCCGTGTTTATTTTAGATTTTATTGAAGATAAGCTTTCCAGGCCTAACGACACCAAGAAAGCCCTCAAACTGTGTCAGGACTGTGAAGTTTTCACAACACAAGATGAACTTCTCTATCTGTCGAAATGCACAGGCCAGTTAATACAGCACTTCACAAAACTATTAGTGTTAATTAGGGGCCCAAACAGCTCTTTTCCTAGGAGAAGAGACACAGGGTCCTGAAGTACAAGTGCAAGGGGAAAAAACAAAAAAACAAACAAACAAAAAAAACCCAGCAGCTACTGCCTTATTCACAGGTAAATCACTGCTACAGGTTGGTCAGAACCAAAGAGGTGTGCGGATGTCAATGAGGTCAATTTTATCTAAACAAGGTCTTTACAATATTGAATCTTTCCTACACTCCACATAGAAATAGGAATAGCTTTCAAAATATTTTCTTTTTTTAAAAAAAATATTTTATTTTTAGGTACATGTGTGAGTTTGTGGGATTGATGCCATGTGTCGTGAGTACCTAAGGGACCAGAACAGGGTGTCAGATCCCCTGTAGCTGGAGTCACAGACAACCGTGTGTGGCGCTGGGAACCAGACTGGCCCTCTCATGTTTGGCAAGGGCTCACAGGCACTGAGCTATTGCTGCAGCCTCTCATTTCTTTCTTTAAGATCATAGAGGGATTACTGGGAATTACAAGAGACTTAGAAGAGTTTAAGGCATTAGCGCACATCTATTACTGCAGCTTGAGGCTGAGGAAGACAACAGCTTCCAGGGCAGTCTGGACATCACAGTGAGTCCCAGGCAGCCTACAGCACAGCGAAACCTGTCACTAAAACAAAACAAAATGAAAAGGATTTGAAAACAGGAATGAGTTACAAATTCTTTTATAAAAAGTGACTGTTTCAAACATGATTAACTGTTTCTAAAGAGAGCATAGTAACATATTACCAAAAAGATACCAAATAAACAAAAACTTGTCCTGTACCATCCCATAAAAGAAAGATGCTTTTCAAAATGGAAAAAAATTGCTCTAATGAATATTACATTTCAAAAATAGATATCTGCAAACAGTGCCATTGCCAAGTGACTGTACTGCTGAAGAGGCCAGTCGCTCAACAGATCAAGGCACTGGCGGCCAAGGCCTGTCACCCTGAGTTTGATCCCTGGGACCCACACGGGACTGAAGAACTAACTCTTGAAATCTTCCCCGACCTCCACACCTGTGAACACACTCAACCTAAAAACAAACCCCAAACATGTATGTGTTTTAAAGCCAGGAACAGAACAGAACAGTTCATCCACATAAGGGCTTCCAAGAGTTTTTCTGAACACATTTATTAGCACCATGAAAAGTGTAATGCATTTTGATTAATTTGCAGAAAAACAAGTAGACAGATGGAAATGCACTAGCCACATTTCAGTAAAACATTTCCAGAAATGGTGATTAGTTCGATTTTTAAAAAAAGAAACAAAATATCATAATTTCAAAAGTGCAGCCAAATTCCCTTACTGTGAACTAGGCTTTGATTGCCACTAAAACTGAGTGTCAAAATAAGCCAAATTTAGGAACAGGCCTCTAAACAGATGCATTGAAAAAACATTTAAGTAAGATATTGAAGAACAGCCAGGTGACAGTGGTGCACCTCTTCAATCTCAGCACTGGAGAGGCAGAGGCAGGCAGATCTCTCTGAGTTCGAGGCTAGCCTGGTCTACAAATCGAGTTCCAGGACAGCCAGTGATTTTACAGTGAGAAACTCTGCCTCAAAACAAACAAACAAACAAAAAAAAAACAATGACTCATCATTTTATTTCATGGATTACTAGTAAAGTAAAAATATAAGATTATACATTTAATCATTAGCTTGCTTATTCTTTTCCGTATGCTTCACTATGTGTATAAAATCTTAGTACATCATCAGTGATTATATAAATGGACATACTGTGGTTATAGAAACACTTTTTGCATGTGGGATTCATGATCATATGTTTGGAAATCACTGATTTCCCATGACATGAACAGAGTCAGGGTCACAAGTTCATCTTCCAAACGAAACAACCCTTTGCTTAAGGTTACATCTTGACCAGCCATCAGTCAGAAACACATTAAGCAACTTAAAGTTTCTATCTTCCAAGAGTCTCTTCCCCTTCAGATTTCTTCCTTTTATGACCATTCCCCTAAACTTGCATCCCTTACGTGGCCAGTTCCTCCACACTCCACAGTTCCCAGCGTAGACAAGACTCTAGCAGGCAGCCTGGACAGCTGCCCCTCCCAGCTAGACTGACAGAAGGTAAACGGAAGTCCTGGATATACCCTTATTGTCTTCCTGCACACCTGAGTCATACAGAGAGCAAGTCTTAAGAGCAGAGACTTAATTTTGCTTATGCCTGTTCTTCCTGGGCCTGGCGCAGAGTGAGTGCTTTTCTTAAACACTATAGATTAATACAAACCTGTTTCAACTGCATTAGAAACCACCCAAAGAACAAGTGTACACAGCACTACAAGGTCATTTAGGATATGACATAATGAGACTCAAATAACAGTTCAAAGTTATACAACTTGGGGCTAGGAAGACAGCTCTGAAGGTGGGGACAGGAGCTCCATGGAGAAAACTGGTTAAGGGGTCTAGCCATATCTGGGCACTCTGAGTTTGGCTGAGAGCTGCTACCTCAATGGATAAAGAGGAAGAGCAATTGAGGACGATTTTTGACATAATCCGTCTGCTTTCCATGTACACGCAGAACATGTGCACACACACAGACATGTTCACCTACACATATGCAAAAGCATGCACACACGAATGCATACCACACACACAGGGAAAATCAGAAAACAATAAATAGAGCAAAAATTACACAACTGATAAGCGAACACAATAAAAACTTTACAAACATTAAGCTAACCTTTTCATTTGTAAACCTGTTTAACTGTCAGTGTCCTCTAATGAGGAGGGGGTGGGTATCTGTGGAGATCATCTGGCTGGCCAACTGAAACAGATGCTATGACTGGAGGCCTCCCCATTAGAACCCAGAAGCATCTGTGTTTATGGGAAGCCAAGCAGGGGATCTCATTTTTAACAGAGTGTAAATCTCTATAAATAGTGGAGTTATCTACTTACCACAGAAATGCCAAGGGCAGATTCCACAATTTTCCTAACACTGGCTTTGCCTCTAGGGACTGTAATAAAAGTCAACCACTACAGACATACAGCCTTTTAAACATGAAATCACAGTCAGTGGTGGGCAGTTTTTTTAAGTTGATTTGTTTGGGCTACTGGAACCCCTGACTGTTTAAGAATATAGAAATGTCTATACACTACAGACTGCTGCTACCCGCTGGCTATTTGAAAGAATGCCAGTGTGGCAATATCAACAAACCAAAGGGAACTGCGGTGGAAGTAATTATGCCCAAAGCCTTAAACTACAGACAATTTGCTTCTCTTTAAAAAAAAAAAAAAAAAAAAAAGTATGGGGGGGGAGGACTTAAGTAAGATTTCTAAATAACACACTCTTGTGTCAAGGTTCCCTGAAGAAAATGGATTACTTAAGTAAACTTTTAAATCGAATAACAGTGCAAAAAAAAATTCATTGTGAGGCAGAAGTGGTAACACTGCTGTAATCCTAGCACTGGAGAGGTGGAGGCAGGAAGATCGGGAGTTAAGATAATCCTCAGCTACACAGGGACTTATGGTCCGGTCTGGGCTCAATGAGACCCTATCCTGAAAGAAGGAAAGGAAAAACGGAGTATGCTAGCAGACTAGCTGACTAGAAAGGGCTCATCACCAAACAGTCTCCCACCCTGATTATAACCCTTAAAAATACATCATCTCCTCTGGCACCTCAGGCCTTGGTTACATTTCTCCAGAGATGAGCATATCCCCACAGGAAAGAGGAGCGCTTGTCCCGGGGCCAGGCTACATGAAAAGCCCCACTCAATCATTTCTCCCATGGGATCATCTCTGAAAACTAACAGTCTGAAATTGCACTTTCATTATGTGTATGCGTGTTTGCTGGAGTGGTGGGGGTGGTGCTCACATCTGTAATCCAAGCACTGGGGAAGCTGAGGCAGGAAGAAGATGACCACAAGTTTCTGGCCAGACCATTTTAAGGCGAGACTAACTATCTCAGAGAAAGACCACAGGAAACCATAGTCCAAGGTCCAACCAGGTAGCACGTATCACCTATACTTCATTATTCTACCACGGGCTATATCCCCTTGCATGGACAGACCTCATTTTGTTCATCATTGCATCTTCTATGAGCATTCAGATTGCTTCCATCTAGGGGCTTTAAGAATAAAACTGCTCGCCGGGCGGTGGTGGCGCATGCCTTTAATCCCAGCACTCGGGAGGCAGAGGCAGGCGGATCTCTGTGAGTTCGAGACCAGCCTGGTCTACAAGAG
Source organism: Microtus ochrogaster (assembly GCF_000317375.1). Lineage (NCBI taxonomy): Eukaryota > Metazoa > Chordata > Mammalia > Rodentia > Cricetidae > Microtus > Microtus ochrogaster. The sequence goes on from NW_004949146.1 coordinate 493,254, forward strand.
CTAGTTCCAGGACAGGCTCCAAAACCATAGAGAAACCCTGTCTCGAAAAACCAAAAAAAAAAAAAAAAAAAAAAAAAGAATAAAACTGCTATGACCATCCACGCAGAGGAGTTATGTGGAATTTGGAGGTTTTGTTTGTTTGTTGAGATGGGGCCTCGCTACACAGCCAACTGTAATCTCTAACTTGTGATTCTCCTGCCTCAATTTCAGAGTGAAACGATTACAGTGTGTACCTCCATGCCTGGCTCTACAGCCAAGTATACATATGAACATATGTCTTCAATGCTCTGATACATCCTCATCTGATGTCTCATTTAAAAATGCCTTCTCCGATTCTGGAGGTTGTCTTCACTTTCTTAGTCATCTCTTTAGACACATGAAAATTTTGATAAAATTCTATTTTTCCTGATTGCTTATGCTTTTGTATTACATCTTTTAAAAAATCATTGCTTAATCCAAAAGCATGCATTTTTAAAAATCTAGCCTTCCTTGGAAGAATCGCTCTTTCTGATGCTAGTTCAGGAACTGTTTCCTCATTTCCATTGTTAGATTATCCATTGCCATTGTATAGAAACGTGGCTGCTTTCTGGATATTGCTTATCTATGGTACAGCTTTGTTGAACCTAGTTATTAGCTCTAAGTCATTTTTTTTTCAGATAGATAAATTCTTTAGGAGTGCCATCTGGGGCTGGAGATGGAGCCCAATGGTAGAGCACTTACCCAGCATGCACTGAGTCTCTAGGTTCAATCCCCAGCACAACCCAAAACACCAACAAAGGAAAACCGCAACACCGCACCATCCGCATAGTGGTGGTTGCAGGTGCCTTTCATTCCTTTCCTTTCCTTTCCTTGCACATTGGCCCTACCTAAAACTCACGTCGTTGAACAGAAGTGGCCAAAGGAGACATCCTAGTCTCAGTCCTGATCTCTAGGACTTTTAACCTTCACCATGAAGCGCCATGACGGCTGTGGGGTCTCCATTTGGTTCAGTTTTGTTTTGTGAACCAAATTTTGACAGTGCCAACTCATAAGGTTGCTCTGAGAATCTAACAAGAAAAGATCTGTGAAGGTGTTTTCAAAACTGCAAAATGCTGGTTCACTTCAGGATTGTAGTCCACAACACAGCATTTTTATTCTGTAAAGAGTTTACTCCCAAAGTTGCTAAAGAAATCTAAACAAATTGACCCCAATTCTTCAAAAATAAATAAAAATACAGCAAAGCACCTAAAGACATCACAAAATCTGAGGTCTAATGAGTACCATGTCTTCAAAGCAGCAAAATATATGGACAGGTCTCATGATTGTTACCTTAATTGCTGTGTTAATTTGAAGCCCTGTAATTACACACACACACACACACACACACACACACACACACACACACACTCACAACATGTTTGTAAGACTGAGAGGTTTCTCACTTAATACAGCTTCATGACAAATATAAGCATAACACAATGGTACTGTTTACATATTCTATAATTTAGAAATTACTTTTAAATACTTATGTCCAATGGCAGATTTTCATCAGGTTTGCTGATTTTGGTCTGTAAACAGGGGTTATGCACCTACTTCTCATCCTTAGAAAGGATCTTTTGGGCAAGCTGGGAACACAGTTCAGTGCTAGAGTGCTTACCTAGCATACCAAAAAAGAAGGCAAGGGGGAAGAGTTCTGCACCCAGCATCCACATAGAAATGCCCCCTTTTCTCTAGTCTTCTGTGTCTCCCCTCTAGCACCTTCTCTGGATTCTTAGGCCACATTCACTTAGGGCAGAACTGCATTCAAAATGCCAGGAAGAGGGGCTGGCACACAGTGAGGAGCAGGCAGCCCAGCAGATGTGATGAAGTGGCAGCTGTTTTGCCGGGAGGATAGGGTTGGAAGACAGGGGCCCTGTGGGATGCTGGTATTCTTAAGCTGGGCATTGATTACCTTGGGTTGTTCATTTTTGAAAAGTGGAACCAACGCCAGGCAGTGATGGCGCACACCTTTAATCCCAGCACTTGGGAGGCAGAGAGAGGCAGGCAGATCTCTGTGAGTTCGAGGCCAGCCTGGTCAACAGAGTGAGTTCCAGGACAGTCAGGACTACACAGAGGAAAAGAGAGAAGAAAAAAGATCTGCTGGTCCCTAGCTTTTCAGTCATTTTTGGGTCTCATTTCTAGTTCAATACAGAGCCCTGTACTTTGAGTGTGCTGCTCAGTACCTCCCCCTCAGAAAACTGTTGATTTGAGCTTCCAAACAGCCATGCAGAAGGACTTCCTGTGCTGTCGCATCTAGCAGCCATTAGTCACACGTAGAGCTTGAAATGTGGCCAATTCAAATGAGAATATGGATATTTTTAATAAAACTCTCCCCTATAATGGGGCTAAAAACCCATGACCTAATGCATGCAAGGCAAACATTCCACCAGTGAGCAACAGTACCTGGTCTTGTTTTAAATGTTCAGACAGAGTCTTAACTCACTCTAGTCCAGGTGGGCTTGAGATACAATTGCAACCTCCCTGCCTCAGCCTTCCAGGTAGCTAGGATTACAGGCCTACACAATCAGGCCTGGAGAGACACCGTAGCTAGGGTTACAGGCCTACACCATCGGGCCTGGAGAGGCACTGGATTTTTAATTTGCTTTTATCAGTTTACATCTACGACTGTTTTGTTTCTTCATCAATTTCTAAGGGTACCTGAAACCCCCCACTGTCACCATTTCTGTAGTTAGCAGCTCACCCTGCCACCCAGAGCAGCTAGGCCGGAGTTCCTGAGAGACTGCTATTCAGATGAAGCTGGAGTCTTCCTTTGCAGTAGAAAACCACTTCAAGAGAAGACAGTATGGAGCGGGGCTGGAGTTTACAGAAAAGGTATTAGCACTCACTTCAGGCGAGAGGGGTAGAGGCACTTAGGAACTGAACATGAAAGGGGCCTTCTCATCTCAAACTCTCAATCCTCCTGCCTCAGCCACCAAGTCCTGGGATTACAGGACTGAACCACCACACCTGTCACTGCTTCTGTTTATTTCATTTCTATCATTTTGATTCCTCTTAATTGTACTTTTCTGTTTATTTTTCATTTTCTTAAATTTTTATAATTCAATTTCCCATTGTTATTCATATTTTTATTATTTCAGTAGTTACTTTGGAAATATACATATTAAGCCTAAAGCCATTCAAGTAGCTCTAACTCCTTACTAAATAGAGCAAAAATCATAAAATACTTTGAGTCTAAGCCTGCCCCTACCCCATTTAGGTACAACTGCCATTATCTCTTTAGTTCTAGTGGTTAAAATTCCCGCAATACATCACTGATTTATTTTGACTCCTATCATTGCCCTTGTACTTGTTCTGAAACCGGGTCTTGCTATGTAGCCCAGCCTGGCCTCACCTCCCGGCAGCCCTTCTGCCCTGCATGGAGGGAAAGAGCCCCCATGCCTGGCTACTTCATCTCCTGCATTCTCTCTAAATACAGCCTTGGCCTCACTCCTCCAGCGGCAGCCTGACTACACGAGACCTCCTTTCCTGCCTTTTGTGTTCTCCTAAACCCTTTTCGTTGCTTTCTACTTTCTTTGAATTCCAAATAATTTTTTTTTCAAATTTTTATTTTCTGACCAGAAGTAGTTAGCCAATACAAAATAAACTCAAAGACTTTTTGTCTAATTTTGCTTTGTTTAGGCTTCTTTTTCCTATTAGTCTTTTGCTTGCATATCTCGGTTTCTGTTGGGTTTGGTTGGGTTTGGTTTGGTATGTTTCTTGGACTTGTGTGTTTTAGAGAGTATGGAGTTGGGTGGGCAGGGAGGTGGGAAGGATCTGGGAGGAATTTGAGGGAGAAAGTATAATCAAAATGTATTATATAAAGAAAATTTTTTTTAAGCTGGGGGACCTTTAGTCCCAGCTCTTGGGAGGCAGAGGCAGGTGAATCTCTGTGTTCAGGGCAGTCTGGTCTACAGAGGGAGTTCCAGGGAAGTCAAGGCTACACATAGAAACCTTATCTCTAAAAACCAAAAACCAAATTTATTTTCCTAAATCTCTTCAAAGCTATCATTTCACACTCTCGCTCTTCACTCTTAAACTCCTATTTCTAGAAGCATTTTAAATACATATACTTACTGTGCCTGCTAATTTCTGGCACATGCCTTTAATCCCAGCACTTGAGAGGCAGAGACAGGCAAATCTCCATGAGTTCAAGGCTAGCCTGGTCTATAGAGCGAGTTCTAGGAAGGCTCCAAAGCTACAGAGAAACCCTGTCTCAAAAAAAAAAACAAAAAAAAGAAAGAAAGAAAGAAAGAAAGAAAGAAAGAAAGAAAGAAAGAAAGAAAAGGAAAAAAAACCTTCAACAAGCCACATTGGAGAAGCAGGAAACAAGGTCACCAGTTCCCAAGCCCACCATGCAGCACAACCAACTGGAAGGTCTGCTGAAGGAGGCTGCAGAGTTCCAGACTCAGCACGTTAATTATCAGCCTGGGGCAAGCCTCAGAAGTTCTTTCATGACAAGTTGTCAGGTGACGCTGGTTTGCAGAAACACTGTGACAATCCTTGTACCAGGGATATGTAAACGTCATAAAAGCAATGCTAAGGGGCTAGAGAGATGGCTCAGTGGTTAAGAGCATTGACCTCTCTTCCAGAGGACCTGAGTTCAACTCCTAGTACCCACCTGGCAGTAAACAACTGTCTATAACTCCAGCTCCAGAGGATCTGATCCCCTCTTCTGGCCTCGAGCCAACACATAGTGCAGAAAAACATGCAGACAAAACATATACCCATAAAATAATGTATGAATTTTAAAAAAGACTGACACACATACAAACTAACGGGACTATGGCAGCCTGCCGAGGGCCTGCACAGGTTCAAGCCAGACAGGGTCCCCAGCACTGAGAGTGGGCTCCCATCCCAAACCAAAACACTATCTCCAATTGACATCCACGTGCAAAGGAAAAAATAGTCTTTTCAATGGCACCTCAAGGGGTATACTAACCATACTTATGGCTAGACCCTACACCACAGTAGATAGCCAACACAAAATGAACTCAATGATATTTTTGTAGACTTTTTGACTCAAATGACTTTGGGCATCCTTTGTCTTATTAAAAGCTTCTATATTATGGTTTCTGACTTTGTGTTTTTACGAGTTTTAAGTGGTTGTGTGTGTGTACATGTTTACTGTTCTTTTTCTTCTCAAAAAAGTTCTGGATTATATCTTGTGTTTGCCTGTTTATTTTCTAAAGAAAGAGGGAAAAAAAGGGTATGGAGTTGGGTAGGTGGGGAGGATCTGAGAGGAGTTGAAGGACGGAAAACCATGATCGGAATATATTGGATGGAAAAACATTATCAAATACATATTCAAATATATATTTTAATAAAATATACATGAATATGTACTCAAATATATGTGTATATATCTGTAACATAGACCAGTTCCTTTTATTCTTTCTACAGAACACAAGCAATACAGAGGGTTCAGTGTGTATAACAGAGACCTTATTAATACTCAGTATACTACATCATTTAATTTAGCAAATACAAATTAAGCTTATACTGTCATTAATTCACTGTAAATTGATTAAAAGGCTAAATATAAAAGAGACTCGATTTATCTACAGGTAGAGAAAAAGAACTATATTACAGTCGAGCAATTGTTTACATTTAGTTCTGTGTTATTAATGGTCTGGATAACTCATGAAATGACAGCATCACCTAGGGTTATCCAACAGCTCAGGAGAGAAGATAACATCAAGACTGAACCATACTTCAACGGTGCTGCTTTGCTCAGCAATCACTGTTACTGAGTGTTATACATCTATTCCAGGCTCATTCTCAACAAGGGTAATTAAATCTGCTCCTATCTCACAAATGTTATCAGTATCATTCCTTAGGAGAATATGTCCTCGTAACTGAGACTAATTTAAAAAAAAGAAAAGAAAAAGAAATCCCCAAGAAAGGATTCTTTAGGGGGCTGGAGAGATAGATGGCTCAGTTGCCTGCTCTTCCCAAGGTCCTGAGTTCAATTCCCAGCAACCACATGGTGGCTCAAAACCATCTGTAATGAGGTCTGGTGCCCTCTTCTGTCCTGCAGGCATACACACAGACAGAATATTGTACACATATTAAATAAATAAATAAATTTAAAAAAAGAAAGGGTTCTTTAAAAGACCCAGAACTTGGGGCCGGGCGATGGTGGCGCATGCCTTTAATCCCAGCACTCGGGAGGCAAAGACAGGCGGATCTCTGTGAGTTCAAGACCAGCCTGGTCTACAGAGCTAGTTCCAGGACAGGCTCCAAAGCTACAGAGAAACCCTGTCTCGAAAAACCAAAAAAAAAAAAAAAAAAAAAAAAACCCAGAACTTGGTGCTAATATTGTCCTAGCTTGTCAGTCACATAAGAACTTATATGTTCATGAGCTCCTAATACTAACCCCACCACTGAATCTGTAAACATCCTATTGCTCTAGTGATTTCAAATCTCATTATTACTTCTTACCTGAAAGATTTCCCTACTTCCTACTCTATTTCACTAGTGCAATCCACTGACCCTTAGCACCTCATTGTGAATACAGCAGAAGACCGAAATACCTTGCATGATTCAGAGAGCTGGTGCTACATCATGTGGTTCAAATGGACAGCTTCAAGCTGTGATAAACTATTACACCTTTTGCCTTAAAAACAAAAACCAAACAAGCAAAAGAAGGAAGGGAAAATCAGTATTAAAAGTTATTTAGCTGAATTTTATTAAAGTCTTTGTATCTATCTTTGTTAAACACAGGAGAAAAATACAGGTCAAAACCAATAAATACAGAGTGTACACTTTCTTCTGAAGAAGCAGGGGGATGAATTACTCCTAAAATTCACACGGAAAGGGCTGAAATCTAAAATGTGCAAATATAGTGGTATATTATTTATGTTCTAATAAATAAAGCTTGCCTGAAGATTAGAGGGCAAAGTAGCCATACCAGTCAGCCATACAGGCCAGCAAGCAGTGGCACACACCTTTAATTCTGGGATTTGGGAGACAGAGGAGACAGAGGCAAATGGATCTCTGTGAGTTCAAGGCCACCCTGTGATACACGATTGAATCTGTCTAAAAAATAAATGGAGCTCACACAACGGTGATTCCAAGTGCTTTTAATCCCAGCACTAGGGGAGTGGAGACAGGAGCGATGTGGCTGGGTGGAGAGAGGAATATAATGGGGAAGGGATGGGAACGCAGGAGTGTGGTGTGGAGGATTTGTGGAGACAGGATCTCTCTCTTTCAGTCTGAAGACTTCACTGAGATAAGAGCTCTTTAGTGGCTTAGCTGCTTTACTTTTCTGACCTTCAGGTTGAACCCCAATATCTGTCTCTGGGTTTTTATTATTCGTGCTACATAGAAAAATAAGGGCGGGCTGGCCAGGAAAGATAGCTCCATGGGAAAAAAGCAGAGCCTGATCCCCAAGATCCACACAGTGAAAGGAAAGGACATGTATCGATGCATATGTGTGGAGGAGTTGTCCTTTGACCTCAACACATATATGCACTGATACATGTCCAACCACACACATACACACAAAAATAAAAAGTAAATCATTGGGGTTTTAAATTTTTTAGAATGAGGAAGAGGTGCACTCCATGAGACAGCAAGGAGGAGTAATGAAGCAAGGTGCGACCCCCCCACAAAGATGATGTGTTTGTGACACAGAGAGAGCATCACAAATCAGTGGGGATAAAGGATGGACTCAATAAACATCGGGACAACTGTTCCTGCATATGGAAGGATAAAATTAACTTCCTAATTCACACCAAACACAAAAATAAGTTCCAGATGAATTAATCACCAAAATAGGCAAGGCAAATGGCTTTAAAATAAGATCTTTATGACTTCAAAGTAGGTTAAGCTTTCTTGAAGATCACACAAAAGTATAAACCATATAGGCCAAAAATGGCAAATATAACAATAATACTTAAATCTAAGACTTTGTAATCATGAAAAATGATCATCTAGAAGCTGTTTGTATCTAAAAGCTATCTGCAACTAACAACTCGAATCTAAAGCAAATTTTGCCCTCCTCTAAAGGGAAATCTATATAAATAAGAAAATACGAATATCCCAATTAAAAAGTGGACAAAAGCTGTACAATGATAATGCATGGAGAAACTCTTTGGAGACCAAAAGGAAAGATGCTTAACCTCACTGGTGATGAACATAAAACGGAAATTACATTGATGAGATCGTGTTGTATTCCTTAAATTAAGTTTAATGTCAGCAACCTAAAGTGTGGGTGTTTAGAGACTGTATTATAGGGCTGGGTGTTGTGGGGCAAACTTTTAGTCCCAGCATTCAGAGGCAGAGGCAGGCAAATCTCTGTGATTAGGTTAGACCATTCTACAAAGCAAATTCCAGGCCAGCCTGGGCTACACAGGGAGACCCTATCTCAAAAACAAAGAAAGAAAAAACAGCCAGCATTACAGCAAGAGTTTGGTACTCCAAATGCAGGCATTTCCAAGAGGTTACTCCTCTATCAAAGATTTCTGCATAGTAAAATAACATACCTTTAGAGAGGTGAGATGGTCCAGCATTTGCTACCAAGCCTGACAACCTGAATTCAAGTCTGGGACCACATGGTAGAAGAACTGACTCCCACAAGCTGTCCTCTGAGCTCTATGCATGGGTCATGGCACAAATGTGCACACTTGTATACAGACAGATGTAAAAACAATAATATACTTTACACCTTAACTATTTGAAAAAAGAATAAATCCATATATCAAATAGTGCTTTAAGGAATTAAACTTTATTTTCTAAAATTTATTGCACTTGATGATTCTTTTTAAATCTCTACTAAACTGATGCACAAAAGCAAGGGTATAAAACAGAGACAATGATGGGTAAATATCTAACATGGCCTCTGCTCTCTTGAAGTGGAGGCAAATAATAACACGAATACTATATTTTTGGGTCAGGGTCTTATTCCACTGTAGCAGGATTTCTTGGACCATCAGCCCCCAAATCATGACATGGAAACTTATTATTAATTATCAATGCTTGGCCTTAATTTAGGCTTGTTTCTTGCTAGCTCTTATAATTTAATCTAACCTGTTTCTCTTCATCTACATTTTGCCTCAGGGATTTTTACCTTTCTTTCATTCTGTGTGTCCTACTCAGTGTCTGACTGGCTGGCAGCTGCCCAGCCCGGGGCGTCTCCCTTTCTTTCCCCCAGTTCTCTCCACTTCTCAAGCCTAGATTCCTCCTCCTACTTATTCTCTCTGTCCTCCAGCCCTGCCTATCCCTCTACTGCCAAGTTATTGGTCATTGAGCTTTTTATTAGCCCAATCAGGTACCTTAGGCTGGCAGAGCAACACATCTTTACATCATTAAACAAATGTAACATAAACAGATATGACACATCTTTAAAGTAATATCCCACAACATTTTGTTGCTCAGGCTGGCCTAGAACTCTGTACATACACCAGGCTGGCCTCATACATACAATTATCCTCCTGCCTCTGTCTCCTAAATCCTGGGATTACAGACTTGTGCCAACACACCGGGTACAGCACTCTAGCACAGTTACAATGAGAACAGATAAATCTCTAAAATAGGAACACAGGTTTTCAAGAGTATGTAACAAAGTATCCTGATTTAAAGGGAGAGATCAGAACAGATTTCCTAAGTGTACTCTGTGTAGGAGGTAAATGGTTGGGGGCAGAACATTACAAAGAAACTACTATAGCGTCAAGGAACTGAAAGGCTTATATAACCTGAGCACAGACAGTAAAAGGGAGGGGAGGGAAACAGGAGCAAAACTGCAAAGAGGCTCAAGGTTAAGCATTTGATCTTCTCCCCAAAACTAATGGGAAGTTGCTGAGGAGCGGTTTAAACAGCGAGGGGCACTAGAAGAACAACCAGTGTGGGGAATGGAAATGGGGTAGAATGCCAAAAGGAGACTACTTGGAAACTTCCTGCAGTTATCCAGAGAAGAGAGAGAAAAGAGGGTGGAAATGAAGGTGCAGAATGGTGAACTGATCAGGGAAAAAGATGCCACGACAGCAGTGATGATTTTAGTATCCAGGACAGCTTAAAGCAACAATACTCCCAAGTCTACCTTTTCAGGGCCCTAATTAAAGACCCTTAAAAATTAGTATTATCTTTAGTGTGTGGGTAGGAAGGCAGTGAAAAATTGTACAAAGAGAAGAGCAGGGGATGTGCCAAGAGATATAGAGAGCAGGGACAGGGAGACAGTTGGCTGGATAAGGCACTAGCCCCTTCCAAGTGTGAAGACCTGAGTTCAAATCCCCTGAACCACTGTAAAGCCAGATAAGATGGCCCAAGTCTATAATCCTGGGTAAAAAGTTCCTCCAGGAGCTGGAAGGCCAGCTAGCTGGGCATAAGCAGAGATGAACAACTAAAGAAACCCTGTCTCAAACAGGGTGGAGGGATGACTAGCCCAGTGTTGTCCTTTGATGGCCACATATGACCATGCCTGTGCCCCCTCTCTCTCTCTCTCTCTCTCTCTCTCTCACACACACACACACACACACACAGACATCATACCCACCAGGTTTCCACTGGATGTGTGATGGTGTCATTCAATGAAAGAAAAACAGAAAAGTACCAGGTAGGTGGACCCTAGCTTTAGATTTGAACAAGAATTAAAGTGGTCTCGAACTTATCTATCTATCTATCTGTCTATCTATCTATCTATCTATCTATCTATCTATCTTGGTATTTTAAGACGGTGTCTGTGTAACCCTGACTGTCCTGGAACTCACTATGTGGACCAGGCTGACCTCAAACTGTCAGAGATCCACCTACCTCTGCCTCTGTGGGGATCAAAGGTAGGCGCCCAGCCTTGCTCTTGAATTTAAGTAGGCAGTTTCACGATCAATTCAGAATTTAGAGGGCAGTTCTGTGGGGTATGGGTGAAATCCTGAGAACCTCAGGCATACACACAGTAGTTGTAGCTTTGGCTCAGAAGGGATTACTGGAGGAGATAAAAGACTATGGGAATTGAATGACAGGGTGGAGAAAGGCAAGTCTGCAGTGAGATGAGTCAGGAGAGTAGCAAGACATCACAGAAACCATGGAAGAGTATCTCCCATTAAGGAGACAAAGGTCAGGCCAGGCGGTGGTAGCACGTGCCTTTATTCCCAGCACTAGGGAAGCAGAGGCAGGTGGATCTCTGTGAGTTCAAGGCCAGGCTGGTCTACAAAGCAAATTCCATGACAGCCAGGGCTGTGACATAGAGAAACCCTGTCTCAGGACAAAAAAAAAAAAAAGGCAATGGTCAACGATGTCAGATGCTGCTCAGGCATCAAGTATGACAAGGATTGAAAAATGTGTATTAATTTTAGGGACAGGTTTCAGTCAGACTGTGGGCGCAGGTGGTAAATGTTTCAATAAACACAGAAAATAATCAGCGTTTACTGCTGTAAAATAAGAAGAGTAAAGGTGACTGTGTGGGGACAGAGGGAGGGTCTAAGATAAGAGAAGCTCCGGTACGTTCTGATTCAGGAAAGGGGCTCCTGAGGGAGGCAGAAACAGACCCTGAATCACATTCAGAAGGGCCAGCCCAAGATAAAAGGGGGGTTATGAGAAAAGGAGGAGAAAGAGATGGAACTAGTCTGATGACCTCTAAGGTCTCTTTGGGACTCTAGAATCTCATGACCTACAACTCCCTATAGACAGGACATTTGCATGTGTGCATGCATGTATGCAAACTCATTCAAATATTCAGGTGTAAGTGAATGGGCCAAGCACATCGTTAGTCTGTAATGACGCAGTTAATATCTCCAGGTTTTCCACCAGTGTACTCTCTGGGCCGGCTCCATCCATCAGAGCTTTTAGCTCTGATGCATACTGCAATAACAGCAGTGACCTGGCCCCATCTCTCCTGGCCAACCCCATTCTACCCCGCCATCCTACCAGTTTAAGGAAGAAGTAAAATGTAAATCCCTGAAACTACAGCACTGCCTGCCGCATTCGAAGCGACTGTCATTTAGCAAAACAGAACGTGACACCCCAAATCCATCTGCACTCCGGGCTGAAGACACTGCAGCTTCACTCGACAGTTGACAGGTTTCTCCCCAGGGGATGGTCTCAGGTTAGCCCTAAAAGTCATCTGCAGGCCCCCTCCTCTTCTCATAGCATCATTCATTCGGGCCCTCATTCATTTAGGAAGAACGAGAAATGGGTCCCTACACCCTTGCCCCGACTGCAGCAGACTACACCCCGCGGTTACCCGGCAGTGCCACCTCAGAAACCTCGGAGGAACGCGGAGGACACTCAGCGCTAGTCAGAGGGGGCTCGAGTGGCCACCACCCTCAGGGTGCCCGGAGGACGAGGGAAACGAGCCCCAGGGGATGGCAAGGGAGGCGCGGGAGACCCGAGGGGGACGAGGAGACAACCCTCGGGGAGGACCGAGTTTACGAGCAGAGCTAATCCCCTGCCGCAGCTGCCCTGTCTCGCCTCCAGCCCTGCTCTGACCTCCCTTCTTTCAGTGCTCCCCGGTGCTCAGCCTCTCGTCCCCTCCCTGGCGCCCGCGTGGACCTCGCAGCCGTCGCGAACCCCGCGATCCCGCCGGGAGCTGGGGTTGCCCGGCCGCCACTCACCCGGCCCGCCATCTTCGCAGACACGTCCGGTTCCGAAGCTGCAGCTCCGCACTCGGCTGAGCCCGCCCCCGCCGCGCGCGTGCCCGCCTGCAGCCCGCCCTCGCGCAGGCGCGCAGGCGCCAGGGGACCGTGCCCGCGCCCGGCCGCGTCCCCGGAGCCCTTCCCCAGCCCGTGCACGCGCGCGCAGGCCGAGCAGCGCCATTTTGGCTGAAGACAAGCTGGCTTCCATCGTCGCTACTAGCCTGTTTCCGCAGAAGCCATGACAGTTGGCCACGTGGCCTTTAATGGCCTTTTAGCTTTCTGCGCTGAGAAAACCCCGCGTGGTTACTGCCCTTCCCCCACGGAAGGACAACAGCCAGAAGCTGGTTCTGAATTCGGATTCTGTTCGAACCCAGGCTTTTCTTTTGCAGGAGCACTTGTTTTGAAAGTGAATCATATATATATATTTTTTTGTTGCTTTATGGTTCGGTAATTTCAATTATAAGCACAATTTATACCCTTAGTGATCTTTTTTCCAGGACTGTTTCATTTTAGAGTACTCTGCAAATAAACGCCATAGGTCCGGTCTGTGTATGAGGAGGTTTGTGTGTGCATGTATGTGTTTAGGCCAGAAGATTCCAAGATTGTCTTCTTCAATCACTTGTTCACCTTATTTCTCAAAAAAAGACCCCTCACCCACCACACAGGCTTGGGTGGCCCAGGGAATCCTCCTGCCTCTACCTTGTCTGCACTGCCAGGCTGGTGGATGTCAGGAATCCTGACTGAGCTCCTCATCTGCTAAGAGAGATCTTAGCAGTCCACCTTCTCCCCAAACCCGAGTTTAGTCTTTAACCTCCATGTTGCCTTCGTTCACAACATTTCTTCACTGGAATCTCTGAAGCTCTAACTTCAGGTTGCAGGAAGAAAAATTCTACAGCAGATGCTTGTAATGTTGGACCCTAGCGTCCAATCACCAAGGAGGAGGAGGAGTCACTGCAAGAGACCATCTCTCATATCACAGCTGATGTAAAAGCATGAGGATTTTATTAATTCTGTCATGACAGGGTCTTCCAGCAGTCGGGAGGCTAGAAGCCCCTGAATGTCTGGTACAGGCTATTTTTAAAGGGAAAAACCGCAGAAGGAAGGGGTGTCTGGGGGTTGTTCTTTAACTATTACAATTAGTTTGTTCAAAAGGGCTATTACCAATAATTGGCTGGAGAGTGGTTGCCAGATCAGATGAAGTAAGGGAAAACATCTGAGGGTCACTTTGCCCCTTTCCCAGGGCCTAAGTCAAAACTCCAGTCACTGAGTCAATACCTAAGGGTTATCTTGCCCCTATTCAATAACTGAGTTCTATTTGGAGAACATTCACAAGGACTCAGGGAGATGATGGAAAGTTCCCAACGTTTCAGAACGTGTGTGAGCAATTGTCAAGTCCTTGGTTCCCGGGGGGAAGGGGGAAACATTACTGCTGAGACTGAGAGTTGTCAGAAATGGCTTAAAGTTCTACAGTAAGTCCCTCTGTTAATGTTTCCTTTCACATTTGGCTGAGATGATAAGGAATATTAGGGCTTGGCTTTAATTCCTCGTTGAAGAGAAGGAGAATATGAAGACTGCTTCAATGTATGTATCATTGAGGAGGGTTTTATTGTAGATAATGAGAGAGAACGTGTGGAAGAGTCCAGAGTGATCAGGCTAACAAAATAGGTTGGGTTATGAGAGGAGAGAGAGCAAAAAAGGAAGGGAAGAAAGAGAGGAGAGGGGACCAGAAGAGAGAAACAAGAGAGAGAGTGTGTAACTGAAATGGCTGAGTTAAATGGGAATTTGAATTTGAAGCTGGGGGAAGGGAAACAAAGTCCAGCCCCTTGGCTGGAGAGGGTTAAGGCAGGGAGTGGAGTTAGATATACTGGGAGGAGCCCCAGGTGGTGTGGGAGGTCCTTCTGTCTATATGTTGCTTTTATTGGTTAATGAATAAAGAGACTGCTTTGGGCCTATAGAGCTAGAGGGGAACAGAGCTAGGTGGGTGGGGGGGAACTAAACAGAATGCTGGGAGGAAGAAAGCAGAGTCAGGGAGACTCATGGAGCCACCACAGTCAGACATGCCAAAACTTTGCTGGAAGCCACTGCCACATGGCGATACTCTGATTAATAGATGGGTTAGTTTAGGATATGAGTTTAGCCAGAAATACGCTTAAACTATTGGCCAAATAGTATTGCAAATAATATGGTTTTCTGAGTGGCTATTTTGTGGCTGGGCATCCCGGAAGAACAAGCAACCCTCCGTGAAACACCCAGGTAGTAAGTGAGATTTGTCCTGGGTTTCTTTGGGACCTGACATGTAATTAATTGGGGCGGGGGGATTTTTAGCCAATATGAAAGAAAACAAGAAGAGAATTAAAGCTCAACATTAATAGGTTTTCTGCCCTCCCCCACCCAAAACAGGTTTCTCCACTGACACAGTGAGGTCAAGTTGAACTGAAAAATATAAGAACAGATTTATTGGCACAAAGCAACTCCTGGACAGATTCTCCAGTCCCAGAGATAGAGGCTGGAGCAGCTTCGCCCACAAACAAAAGCAGGGAGACGTTTTAGGATGAAGGCAAGGCATGATGACCTGTTCACCCCAAGCTGGATTTGTGCCCAAGTATGGTCAAAAGCTGAGCACTTCAGGTAGGGACTTGGGTGGCTGGCAACTTCAGGTGAGGAAGCTGCTGTAGCTGACAAAAATTCAGAACTGGGCTTTTTGATGCCTTCCCTTTATTTGGAGATTCTCTGAGTAGACAGGGTTTAGAGAGACAGGAATAGGGTTTCCCAGACTGTGCAGGAACGAGCTGGAGGTTCCAACTGATGAAGCATGTTTAGCAATGTAAAATTAAGAACTGATAAAATCAAGCCAGTCGTAGTGGTGACCACCTTTAATCCCAGCCCTGGGAGGTAGAGGCAGGTGGATCTCTGTGAGTTTGAGGCCAACCTGATCTACAGAGCAGTGAGTTCCAGGACAGCCAGAGCTACTTAGCGAGACCCTCCAAAACCACAGAGAAACCCTGTCTCAAAAAAAAAAAAAAAAAAAAAAAAAAAAAAGAGAGACCCTGTCTCGGAAAGGAAAAAAAAAAAGAACTGATAAAATCAAAATCAAAGCGTGAGCTCAAGATAAATCAAGAACAGAAGAAAGAATTTATGTGGATTTCATGAATCCCACTGAATCTGACCCTGTGGCGCTGTGCTGAACTGCTCAGATGTGATAGCTAAGTCATTAGTGACCTCAGGGATTAGGAGGAAGGGGAGAAAAACAGTTGAACTCTGTTGTTACCTTGGCAAAAGACTGTTTAGAAACAAAAGAGAAAAGAACAATATCCAAGAAGAAACAAAGAACCAGAAGGTTTTCTTGCCCTTCTCTGTCACTCATCTGCTGAGTCCTTCCTGAACCTCAGCCCTCCAAAGGTACACTGAGAAGGACAGATTCATAAACTTAATGAGTACATCTTACTTTTCTTTTTTATTGCTGTTACTTCGAACTTAAACCTATAAATCACAACGATTCTGCCCAATTACCAGATCCAGATGACACTGGCTCTAAGCCCAAAGATCACTTTCCAGGCTGGTGTTCCTATCTCTATTAT
The DNA here is from genome assembly GCF_000317375.1 of Microtus ochrogaster. Taxonomy (NCBI): domain Eukaryota; kingdom Metazoa; phylum Chordata; class Mammalia; order Rodentia; family Cricetidae; genus Microtus; species Microtus ochrogaster. Next base: position 509,416 of record NW_004949146.1, read on the forward strand.
GGCCTGTTTGTCTTGCTTTGCTCAGTAAAAGAACTGCAAGGAGAAATTTCTTCCAGGTCTCCAACAAGGACGAATGCTTACCATCTCGGAAGGCCCAGCCTGCCTGCAAGTGGTTAAAAACTAAAAACAGATCCTGTACCGAGCCCTGCAGGATCCGCCAGTGGTGCCTCAGGCAGACACAGCTTGTTCTTTAAACCAGGAGGGAAGAACTCGGAGACCTTGCTCCAGTTTGTCCCCGCATCTCTGTAGTCCATCTGTGCCTGGCTCTGGCTCGTGTTCAAGGTCATTCTAGAAAGAGAGAAGAGCTAATATCGCATCACCTTCTGGTGGTAACAAATACCTTTGCCACCTCTAGTTCACTCTGTCTTGTAACAGCTTGCTCACTTCATGTGGCCTTGGAAGGATGATCAGACCCAAGCTGCCTCTGGTGTGAGCAAAGAACCTACTTTCAATCACATGCTCTCCAAAACAACTGTAGTGGCTGTCCTTAGGAGAAAAGAGTCAGAGCTTTTTTACTGTTGGGATGACACTCTGGCAAGACCATCTTCTAGTTCTCCTGCTCCCTGGAGGTTGCTTCTGTTCTGTCTTCTGAAATGTGATTGTCCCCTTTGCCTTAATTTGTATAGGTCACACACACACACACACACACACACACACACTCACTCACAAAATTAAAACCCTACTTCCCTCAGCTCTCCATTGACCTCTGAAATTCTCTTAATATGTTTTCCTTTTTTAATGTGTTTTATCAATTATTTTTTATTTTTATTTTTTTTTTGTTTTGTTTTTCGAGACAGGGTTTCTCTGTGGTTTTGGAGCCTGTCCTGGAACTAGCTCTTGTAGACCAGGCTGGTCTCGAACTCACAGAGATCCGCCTGCCTCTGCCTCCCAAAGTGCTGGGATTAAAGGCTATCAATTATTTTTTAATGATTTATTTATTACGTATACAACATTATGCCCCCATGTATGCCTGCACACCACCAGATCTCATTATAGATGGCTGTGAGCCACCATGTGGTTGCTGGGAATTGAACTCGGGACCTCTGGAAGAGCAGCCAATGCTTTAACCTCTGAGCCATCTCTTCTGCTCTGTTTTCCTTTTGCAGTGTGAAGATAGGTAAGAAAAGTATCCAACTGCTTTAAATGTACACAACAATGGAAATGACTAACCTCACTTTCTACAAGGTTGGAGGTTTTTCTAGGGAGCCAGGAGAGAGGGTTAAGGATAGGATCAGAGACAAAAGGTAACTGAAAGGTGGGGAATGTTCTAGTTTGCTTTTCTATCACTGTAATGAAACGCTTGCCCAGAAGCAATTTGGGAAGTAAAGGGTTTATTCCCGTCATCTGAGGATGTCAAGGTAGGAACTCAAGGCAGGCACAGAAACAGAAATCTAGATAGAGGGCTGCTTACCGGCTTATTCTTCAGGGCTCGCTTAGCTTTGTTTTCTTATACAATCCAGGACCACCTGCCTAGGAGATGGCATTGCCCAGAGTGGGCTGGACCTTCTCTCATCAATCAGTGATCAAGAAAATCCCCCCCAGATGTGCTCACAAGGCTAATCTAATAGTCAGCCCCTCAGTTGAGGTTCTCTCTTCCCAATGACTCTAGTTAGTGTTAAGTTGATAAAAAACTAATGGGCACAGTAAAGAAAATGTTAACAAATGACATAAAAACAGTTGGGCGTAGTGATGCATGCCTTTAATCCCAGCACTCAGGAGGCAGAGGCAGGTGGATCTCCGTGAGTTCAAAGCCAGCCTGGTCTACAGAGTGAGTTCCAGGACAGCCAGAGCTACATAGTGAGACCTTGTCTCAAAACAGCAACAACAACCACCCCCCCCCAAAAAAAAAGAAAGGAAGAAAGGAAGGGAAGAAAGAAAGGAAAGAAAAGACAAAGAAGTAGACAAATCCAAGATAAAGGAGAATGAGGTTCCCGATGTAGGGACAGGGTTTGACCACAAGCGGCTCTTGCTGAATTTAACTATTTGTGACCAGTGTGAGGGTTTGTTTTATATGTTTAGGCCATGGTACCCAAATACTTGCTCAAACACTACTCTAGGCTTTCTATGAAGAGTACTTTTGGGATGAGAGTTACATCTGTGGAGTTTGAATAAAAAGATTGCCCTCCACAGTGTTGGTGGGCCTTGTCCAATCAGTGGATGGCTCTGGACAGAATAAAAAGCCAACCCCAAAGTGTTTGCCTCACTGCCTACCTTAATTTAGCAATGCCGTGATTTTATTTATGTTAAAATATTTCAATTTTTTAAAGACCCACTTTGGTCAGCTGGGCATTGTGGTGCTTGCTTTTAATTCTAGCACTTGGGAGGCAGAGGCTGGCAGATCCTTGTGAGTTCAAGGTCAACCTGGTCTACCAAAGAAGAAAGTTCCAGGACAGGACAGCCGGGGCTGTTACACAGGGAAACCCTGTCTTGAAAAACCAAACCAAACCAAAACAAAAAAAACCTTTAATTGTTAGGTGTGGCAGTCCTCACCTTTAATCTAGCACCTAGTAAGCAAGCAAAGGCAGCCAGATCTCTGAGTTTGAGGCCAGCCTGGTCTACATAGCAGAGTTCCAAGCAAAGCAGGGCTCTGCAGTGAGACACCATCTCAAAAATAAAAATAAACAACAAAACAAACAAATAATCCCAACTCTTTTAGACCAAGAGACAATTCATACGCTGCTTGACTAGATATTCAACTTAGGCAACTCCAGCCTGTCCTGTCAAACTTGACTTTGGACTTGCCAAGCCTCCATAACTACACAAGTCAACCATAGCCCCTTCCTAGCTGTACATACATCCTTTCATGCCCGGTTCTCTGAAGAACTCTCCAGAGGACAGCCAGTCTCTTGTCAGTGAGTGACATGGAAGTAATACCAGCGATTACCCAGGACACCGTGTATTTCCTCTTGCTTCTTGAGAGGTCACCAATCTAATGTCAACCACAGCTCATGGATAAACACTTATTACGACTCCACATATTGCCTAGTAAGCAGTTCAGCTAAGGCTGAGTAAGGTTTTGGTGACATAGATGTTTTGATGGTCATAGTGGTGGCTTCATTTCACAGTGGGGAAAGAACTTTGTCCTGTATCCTGAGGTGGGGTAAGAGCAGCAACAGGGCCTGAGCTGATTCATTGTGATACACTTGACTTATGGTACATTTTGGGTTTTGTTTGTTTGTTTTTGATTTTGTTTTTGCTATGCTACGGTTTGATACTTTCTACCCTAACGGAGGGGGAGGTACCTTTGCTTTGTGGAAACTGTAGGGTTAGAGAAATGGTTTGGGGGACAGAATTTAAGGTCCTAGGAGGATGTGGGTTTCAAAGGTCTCCCAGTTGGCTTGGATGCAGATGGTTCAGGAACCATTCTGTTTGGCAAATTCTCCACTGTGTTTTAATTTTCAGAGGCGTCTGCAGGGGATGCGAGAGCCCAGGATCAGAAAATGTCTCGGCGCTGTCATTGTGCAGCGAAGGCAATCTGCAGCGTTCCTTTTACACCCTTGCCTCTGCGCCTCCCATCTTTCCCAAGATTATTCTGAGCTGGTAACCTAATGTACTCATAGGTGCCATGTAAGAGAATGCCGCCAGGAAAGCAGTGACTTTGTGGAAGAAACAAAGCCGTAATAGCAAAATGGCAGAGACTGTGACATTGTGTAGGCAGACAGCCTTATGCTTGCCGTTCTAATCCTAACCCGCGGGTCAGCCCACCCGGGGAACAGCTTCACAGCTCCAACACAGCCAGTCTTGGGATGATGCGGTTGCCATCTGTCTGTTTTCTGTCAGTGAAACCTACTTCCTGAAGCGAGGCACGGGGCTAGCAAAGGGAACAAAATGGAGAAAGACTGTGGACTTTGTAAAGAAAAGGAAGAACGGTTGATGCGAGGCAACATTCCAGCTGTGCAGGGGTGGGCTGGGGACAGGGAGAGCAGCTATCAAAGGAATGGCCATTTGCTCTTTGACAGATGCAAACACCTGGAATCAACAAAAATCAATTTATTCTGGAAAGTCTAAGTAGGCAGGGCGCACGATAGGATTCCCTGCAGAAGGGAAGGACTGTTGCTATGGAAACCAGATGATCTTTTTCTGTGATCCGAGCCCCGGTACACTTGCCAGCCTGCCTAACTCTGTACATCCACACTGTGGGGCCGGAAAACTGCCTGCATCTCTTTCAAGGGAGTGTTCAGATATTGGTCCCCTGGTCTTCGGGTCAGAGTCTCCGGGGAGGGGCTGAGTCACTTAGAACCCTAGGAGCTCACCTCCTATGATGAACCAGGGTAACATCACTGACTGTAATGGTTCTCAGTAAGCCTCCTAGGGGCAAGTGGAGGTGTGTCTTAAGGTTGTATCTAAAGGACGCACGTCCTGTAGAGCTGTTTCTAGAACAAAGGCAGTGTACAGAGGGGGCTTCTCCAGAGGCAGAAGGCAGTTATTAAGGAGAATAGTGCTTGGGGAAGGTAGTTTGGATATACTACCTGCTTGGCTGTGGTTTTGTTTTTGGTGTGGAAGAGTAAACCCAGGACTTCAAATATGATAGGTAAGCACTCTGACTTACATCTCCTACTTGGATTTCAAACCCTCTAAGCTCTAATGCTGTATGTAAGAAGTTGAGAATTGGGGCTGGAGAGATAGCTCAGAGGTTAAGAGCACTGGTTGCTGTTAGGAAATAGTATTTTAAGGTGTGTTGCTTTTGTTTATGCTGCATTTGTTTAACTCTGTGAAGTTGTGACTCTTTGCCTGTCTAAAACACCTGATGGTCTAATAAAGAGCTAAAAGGCCAATAGTGAGGCAGGAGCAAGGATAGGCGGGGCTGGCAGACAGAGAGTGTAAATAGAATGAGAAACAAGGAGGAAGAAGGAGCAAGAGAACAAGGAGAGAAAGACATCAGGGCTCAACTACCCAGCTACACAGCAAACCATGGAGAAAGAAGTAAAGAAAGCTATACAAAAATAGAGAAAGATAAAAGTCCAGAGGTAGAAGGTAGTCAGGATAATTTAAGTTTAGAAAAGCTGGCAAGAAACAAGCCAAGCTAAGGCTGGCATTTATAACTAAGAATAACCGCTGTGTATGATTTACTTGGGAACAGGGTGGTGGGTCCCCCAAAAGTCAAAAGAATAAAACCTCAAACTAAAGGCTGCTCCTCCAGAGGTCCTGAGTTCAATTCCCAGCAACCACATGGTGGCTCACAACCATCTATAATGAAATGAGATCTGGTGCCCTCTTCTGGTGTGCTGGCATATACGCAGACAGAACACTGTATACATAATAAATAAATAAATAAATAAATAAATAAACCTTAAAAAAAGAAGCAGAGCCAAAGAGAAACTCTGTCTCAAAAAATTAAAAAAAAAGAAGTAGAGAATTACCCAGAGAACCTTTCACTCAGTAGCTGACCCAGTAGACACACAGTTGAGCTAGCGTCTATACCCTTCCTCAGTTATTACAACTAATACACTGTATTTATTCTTTCTTCTTATTGCAGTGACAAAACCCCAGACGAAAGCAAGCTAAGAAAGGAAGTGTGAGAAGAAAGGGCCTGGCTCACGGTTTGAGGGAGACAATCCACCATGGTGGGGACAGCAAGGCAGCAGGAGTGTCAAGCTGTTTACTGCCCACTTTGGAGCTGCAGTCAGAAAGCAGAGAGATAAATGCTGGTGTTCAGATGTTTGCCTCCTTCCTTCCTTTCCAGTCTCTGTCTTAGCTAGGGTTACGGTTGCTGTGATGAGACACCATGACCAGAAGCAACTTGGGGAGAAAAGGGTTTATTTCACTCACAGTTCATCTAACGGTTCATCAAAAGCAGTGAGGGCAGGAACTCAAGTGGGGCAGGAACCTGGAGGTAGGAGCTGCTGCAGAGGCCATGGAAAGGTGCTGCTTAGTTTGTTCCCCACAGCTTGCACAACCTGCTTCCTTAGAGACCCCAGGACCACGGGCCCAGGGGTAGCCCCACCCACAATGGGCTGAGCCCTTCCCCCATCAATTACTAATTAAGAAAGTGCCCTACAGGCTTGCTTATAGCCCAGTCTTCAGGAGACATTTTCTCAGTCATGGCTCCCTCCTCTGTGATGACTCTAGCCGTGTCAAGTTGACATAAAACTAGCCAGCATGTGTACCGTTCCAGGATCCCAGCTCAGAGGATGGTGCCACCCACATTCAGGGTGTTGCCTTCCCTTCTCAGTCAGTCCTCTGTGGGAACATCCTCATAGATAAAGCCCAGAGATGTGTTTCCTAGGTGATGCCAGACAAAGTCGCATTGACAATGAAGTGGTTTTTTTTTTTTTTCTTTTTTGGTACTGAAGATGAAACCCAGAGCCTTACACTTACTTGGCAGGGGCTCCACCACTGAGCTGTATACACCCTCAGCCCAATTACAGAGTTTAAAGTCTGACCCAGAATGGAGGGCCTCCCCCAATGAGACTAAGTGTGAAACCTTCTTCCTCTTTTCCCAAGAGCACATTGTGTTTTCCTTGCTTTGTAAGCAGCTGATTGCCAGGAAATATTAGGAGAAATGTTTCTGCCACCACATCAGTGTCACCACAAACAATCCATGCTTATTGTGACCTACCTTTTTTCTACCTTTCTTCCTTTTCTTTCTGTACTATGAATGGAATCCAGACTTTGCACATAACAGAAAAACACTCTACCCCTGAGCTATATGCTTAGTTCTCTTCACTTAAAGGGAAAAAAAAGCTGAGTTTCCTATTATAAAACCAATAAACAATTTTCTCTCGACTACTTTTAAAAAAATCATAACCCTGCCTCTTCAGTCCCATCACTGCTAAGTTAGGCCTATTTTCTTCTTTTTTAAATTTATTTATTTTTATTTTATGTGCATTAGTGTTTTGTGTGCATATATGTCTGTGTGAGGGTGTTGGGTCCCCTGGAACTGGAGTTATAGGCAGTTGTGAGCTGCCATGTGGTTGCTGGGAATTGAACTCAGGGCCTATGGAAGAACAACCAGTGTTCTCAACCACTGAGTTATCTCTCCAGCCCCTAGGACTATTTTCTTCTAGACTTCCCCACTCCACATCTGCCAATAATATCATTAAATAACTATAGTGTTGCTGCAATTCAGATCTAGAATGTTCCCCCCAAGGCCCAGATGTTAAAGACTTTATCCCTGACCTGTGGTGCTGTTGGGCAGAACCTTTGAGCTTTAGGACCAAAGGGGAAGTCGTAAGAGGTGCTCTAGGTGGAGATTATGGGAACTCGGTGTTCTAGTTTCCTCTCTCTAACTGTGATTGAAACACTCTGACCAAAGCAACTTAAGGAAGGAAAGGATTTATCTAGTTTACACCTCCAGGTAACAGTTTATCATGGAGCAATGTCAAGGCAAGAACCTGAAACGGGCCTGTGTGCTATGCCACAGAGCATCCTCTCTAACCAGGGAACTCACTCACAGCTGTGGAGGCAGAGCAGAGATGAGGGAGGAGTACTGTGCCTTGCTTGTAAGCTCAAGCACAGTGTGTTGGATCCTCCCACATCAATTAACAATCAAAACAAAATCCCACAGACACAGACAGGCCCAAGGGGTAATCTGAATCCTGCCATTGAGACCCTATCACAGGTGAATTTAGGCTGTGTCAAATTAATGGTGTGTGTGTGTGTGTGTGTGTGTGTGTGTGTGAGAGAGAGAGAGAGAGAGAGAGAGAGAGA
>NW_004949146.1:517995-544912 GCF_000317375.1 Microtus ochrogaster
TGTAGACCAGGCTGGTCTCGAACTCACAGAGATCCGCCTGCCTCTGCCTCCCAAGTGCTGAGATTAAAGGCGTGCACCACCATCGCCCGCCCCCCCCCCATTTTTTAAGGGTCATTTTTAGAGTGTTTTAGATTCACTGCAAAACTGAGAGGGAGGTGTAATGACCTCCCATGTTCTGCTCCCCTTCTAACATCCTCTCCAGATACCCATATCCCCCATTAGAGGTACAGTGTAACCAAACGATGGGAAGCGCACTCCTGGGTTTGGACACTTGTATACTGGCACCGCCTATCATGATTACCTTACAGAACACATTTGCTTTTCTAAAAGTGCTCCGTGCTCCACCTATTCATCTTCCCTTCCCTACTAAATTCTTGAGATCCTTAATGATTTTACTGCCTACTGTATATCAAGCCTTTTCTGCCTGGCTTCTTTCACTTAGTAATGTACAATTCAGGTGTCTTCAAGCTTTTGATAGTTTGTTTGTTTTAGCATTGAATAAAGCTGGTAACTGATGTACTAGATTCTATATGCTGCGCTAGGGGACTGAACCCGTCATCACACGTGATTGTTCAGTTGCGCTCAACCACTGAGCTACACCCTTAATCCTTGATTACGTCAGTTACGCAACATCGACAGGCCTTCGTAAGCATCTTAACTAAATAGGTTGGTATTATTTGGAGAAGTGAGTAATTTAAAGCATTTCTCAAGGAATGCACGCTGCAACTCTGGGACACCGAAAAGGTACTGGTGACTATTTTCCTCCCTACTGTTGAAAGTCTGTATACAAGAACGGCGGCACTCAAACTTCATACTAAATACAAAATCTTCATTATGCCTAATTTCGATGTTGATATCTGGGTATTTCCGACCAGGAACTGGGCTCCAAACTAGTTTCTACTTTTAGCTCAACAGCAGCAAATTTCCTTAAATATCTCTGTCAACTTTGCCCCGCCTACATAGCGGTACTGGGTTGGTCAGAATGCTCCCGGGGTTAGTTCGAGCCTTGAGAATTCCCGGAGTTGATTGGCGGGGCAAATCGGAACTCTTTCTGCTTTTCTGATTGGTTGCCTGTAGCCTTGGGGTGGGACACGTGGGCGAGGCTCGCCGGGTGGCAGTGAGCTCCCATTGGAAGATGAAGCCGGCATTTCCAGAGCTTGGTGCCGTCGCCTAGGTCGCGGGGGTCGGGCCTCCTCGCGCCCACCCGTTATTGTCCTTTCTATTGGTCAGATTTCTTGTCACTCAAGGAACTTCGAGGTCATTGGTTCAAGGGTTCCCAGAAGGCGACGGATGATTGGTTGGTTGCTGTCCCCGCCTCCAGCCAGTCGCCATTTTATTGAGCGCCGACTTCTTCCCGGCGACCGCGGCGGAGTAGCGGCTTCGGGACTGGCTTTGTGGAGGTGATCACTGCAGAGACAGGTGAGTGGCGGGCTGCAGGGGAGGGACGGCGAGGCTCGAGGCCCGGCTGGTGTCCTGAGTGTCAGCGGGCAGGACACCGGAGAGCTGCCGCGGCGGCCTTCGGAAAGGGGCTGGGTCCACTGGGTTCCCCGCCTCCGTCGGGCCGGACGGCGCGGTGCGGATTGACGCCTGGCGGGCTCTGAGGCGTAGCGGTCCGCTGTCCCGAGGGAGCCAGCCTGGTGTCCCGGGCAGACAGAGCCCTCATCGGCCCCAGATTCACGGTGCGCGTGCCCGCCCCTGCGCGCGTTCACCTTGGCTGCTGCTGTCGCTCATGCCCTTGAGGTCTCACTATCATTGTCACTTGTGATCTTTCTCTGCGGACGTTTGGAAAAGGGCTCTAGAGTTGATGGATCTTACTCCAGAGGGGCCCCCTGCCCACCGTGCGTCCTAGTACCTCGGACACCGGAGCGGGGTGATGAACCAAGGGAAACGAGCGGGACAACCATGAATACGCTGTGCGGTGGCAAGGAGAATCTGGCACTGGGCCTCCAGGGGACTGGAAGCAGGAGGTTCCTCCCTTTCCTCCGAATGAATGGCCCTTTGAGTTTCCTGGTCTATGACACTTCTCACCCCCCCACATCCCCCGGAAACATGAAAGGAATCTAGGAATTTTGAATGCGTCAAGGTACTGGACGGTTTTTAGAGCATGACAGACCCGTGAATGAAGAAAGTAGTCATTCTTTCTTTGATCATTTGGCTCTCATATGTGTACAGAAGTGTGCTCACCCTCTCTCGTGGTGGAATGGAGTGGTGTGTACTTGGCCATAGTCCACGGTATTAAGCTGTTGTAGGAACTGTTGACTTTCAAAAGCGGGACTTCTGGAATTGGCCACTCTCCCCTCTGAGTCACTAGAATCTGGATGAACACACACACACACACACACACACACACACACACACACTCTCCCCTCTGAGTCATTAGAATCTGGATGAACACACACACACAGAGAGAGAGAGAGAGACAGAGACAGAGACAGAGACTCCAGTAAAGCTTTCCTTGGTGAACAATTTGTAAAGGCAAACCATGGTTTGTGGAACAAAGGAAATTATGGGGATTTGTTTTGTTTGGGCTTTGGGACTTAAGAACGTGTTTTTGAACAGTCATTGTTGAATAGAGTATACTGGGTGTACAAGTAGTTCTGCTTTTCAGTCTGAAATATCACACCGTTCAAATAGGCAGATCCGTTAAGAGGAAGACGAACGTTCTGCAAAAACTCATCTGACGGCATTGCTTTGTCAGATGACCTGCCGGGTATTCCACTAACTGCTGATGTTTAAGCTGTTTCAGTCAATAGAATAATGACCTTCTAGGGAGTAATGATTGGAGGGGGCACAGGGAGGAGATGGTCTGCTAATTAATTACCTTTTCCTTGACATGGTTACAGTAGCTGTCTTTGGTTCATGAACATTCATGGACCTTTAGAGTCAGTCATTCATATTATATCTGTTCATAAATTCTAAGATGGTCAACTCCGCCAGGTGGTGATGGCCCACGACTTTAATCCCAGCGCTCGGGAGGCAGAGGCAGGAGGATCTCTGTGAGTTTGAGGTCAGCCTAGTCTACATAGAAAGTTCCAGGACAGACTCCAAAGCTACAGAGAAACCCTGTCTCAAAAAACCAAACCAAACCAAACAAAAAACAAAAACAGATGGTCAGCACTATTGAATGCTGGATGCTAAAGTAAGCCCTCAACCTATCTATCTGCTTGATGTGTGTCTCCAGTATTGGTATCTTCAACTCTGAAACTTCCTAGTTCTTCTCTCAGTATTGGTATGGTCTGCCAGCCAAGGGCAGCTATAGTTTTTAGAGATATCGCTGTTTTACCCGCCTTAAGGGCTTTGCTTCATATTGTGGAGAACAGGGTGTCTGCTCCCTAAATTTTCATTTCAGGTAGGCTTAGAAGAAAGTATAGTTATATGTTGTGGCATTTCTTCCATGCTTAAGATGACTGAAGGCTGCACATAGCATGGCATTGACTGTGTGTCTCACTTCCCACTTGGATGCTGCAGTGGAAAATACAGTTTTCTGGCAAAGCATCAGAGGAGGGCTTAGTGTTGTCTCCTTTTGAAAACAAGACACACTTTTCCTTATTGGCCAAGCTGTACTTAACTTTTACTAGGAACCACTACTAATTGTGCTGTGTATTTTATGTATGCTGCTTTTATACATTTATCAATGAATATGTATGTATATATATATATATATATATGTGAGATATATATATCTCAGAAAATAACTGTTCAACTTGCTTTTCATTCAGGTTACAGAATTCATCTACAATGGGGAATGTTTTTGAAAAACTGTTTAAAAGCCTATTTGGGAAGAAGGAAATGCGGATTCTCATGGTGGGCTTAGATGCAGCTGGCAAAACCACCATTTTGTACAAGTTGAAGCTGGGAGAGATTGTGACAACCATCCCTACCATAGGTACGTCCATGCCTGTGGCCTTTCCAGTTCATAGTTTAGCATGTTGTACTTTGATGTGTTGTTTTTTTCAAAAGTTTCATTTGCATATGTATGTGTCATGTGTGTGTATGCATGTTCATATCAGGTGTCTTCTCTATCACTTTCCACCTTATTTTTTTGAAACAGAGCCTCTTCACTGAAGCCAGAGCTTGCCATTTTGACAAGGCTGACTGGCTATTAAGCTTGAGGATCTTCCTGTATGACGTACACCCCTCCACCCTCTGACAACGTGGTTACAGACGTGCCATCAGGCCTATCTCTTTTTTGTTGTTGTTTTTTGAGACAGGGTTTCTCTGTGTAGCTCTGACTGTCCTTGAGCTGACCAGTCACGGTCCTATCTCTTCCTATCTCTGCCTATCTCTTCCTATCTCTTCCTATCTCTGCCTATCTCTTCCTATCTCTGCCTCCCAAATGCTGGGATTAAAGACGTGTCCCACCACTGCCCACCAAGCCTTTACTTGTGAGCTGGGGTATCTAACCTCAGGTACTCATTCTTGATCAACAAGCATTTTACTCCAGCCCCTGATGTGCTTTTTATATTGAATATTTTTTTTAAAAAACTTTGACTACTTTAAGAATGTACATTTGAAGCCCCAGATGATGTTGTGTTATTTTGTATTTTGAGACAAGGTCTTACACTGTACAGGCTGACTTTGAACTTGTGACACTTCTTCTGATTCATCCTCCACGGTGTACCATTGTGTTCCACCATAGGTATTTCTAAGTGCTTCTTAGCATCCCTGGCACCTTCCTTGGCTTACAGGAGAGTTGTGAACAAGTTTAGGCTAAGCAGATTTAACCCTGTTTGCTTAGCAATGAGGAAAAGAGAGTAGCCACTGAGATGGTAAAGGAAGGAAGCACTGCTCTCTACTCTTGCTATGGAGTGGGATCTAGGTCAAGCCTCAGGTGGGAACTAGCCCTGCCTTTCGCAGCCTCCGCTCTACCTGACTTCCCTTGGGAGTGTCTCATTGAACCAGGTGTTTAAAGGTAGACTTTGTGTTCCTCTTGCCCTCAGATACCTGAGGTGGTATGGTATCCAGCTGAAGGGATTCAGCAGCCTGCCTTCACTCTGAACCAGCGCTATGTTTTGTGGACTCTTTAGGAGATTTGCAAAAGCAGTTGTGACAACTTAATCTTCTCCTTGTGACTTGCCTACAAAACCAGATTCCCCAGGCTGTCATGTGCCTTTGCGCACTGTCTTTCTGGTGTGGCTGAGATGGCTCAACTTTGACCTGAGGCACTTGCTTCAGAGGTTGAAGCATTTGAAGAACATTATAAACTGATAGAAATGTTCACACATGCAGTTTGAAAATGTTTTAGTTCAAGATGAAAACAGCTCTCCCCAGTTATAAAAACAATAAATAGACTGGCACGTAGCTCAGCAGGCAAAGGCTCTTGCTACCTGCCTGACCACCTGATTTGGTTCCTGCACCTGAGTTCGATTCCTGGAACTCCACAAAGTTGCCCTCTGATCTCCACGTGGCCGTACACACACACACACACACACACACACACACACACACACACACACACACGATAAAAATACATGCTTCTGTAAATTTTTATATGCAAAAATATATACAAGTTTTGAATAGTCTTTTAATATTCTGTTGAAGGATTTTGATGGGTATGTTTGTAAAATGAGTGCTGTTTTCTCAGTTTGCACTCAGCAGTGTTGAGATTTCCCTCTGGAATTTTCTCCTCTTTTCTTTGCCCCTTCCCTTTTACCTAGAGAATGCTGCCAGCCTACTCTTTTGGTCTCAGTTTAAACATTCTTTCTCAGAGGCTCCTTTCCTTTTCCCTTGCTCTAAGTTTCCAGAGTATCTTGAAGTCCTTAGTAACACTTAAGATGTTTGTGGTTTATTGATTGTTCACTCTCTTCTTCCTAACAGTGTAAGTAAGGAAGCATGCGTGACTTGTTCACTGTCCCCAGCGTTTAATAAAACGCCTGGCCATGTTAGGTGTCTGATAGTTCATTCATCTTTGGTGAGTGAATTGCATAAAGATGTGATAGTTTGTTGAACTAATGACCTCCAATGAATCACGCTTTGCCCTTGTGCCGCTTTCTTCATGGTGCTGAACTTGGCCACTTCCTTTAGCTAGGGAAACATCACCAGCATTGAAAGCTGCCACCATGTTAAGGAAGCCAGTGCCTCTAGGGGATAAAAGACCACCTTGAAAGAGAGCAGTCTGACTTGCTGGCTCCCTAGGTAAATAGAACTAAAGAGAAGGCTGATGCCACCAATGAAGAGATGAACTGAGACCAAAAGAATGACTTGGCCTTCACTAGATTAACAGGGACAGCAGCAGGATTTTTTTGATAACTGGTTTAGTGTTCCATTATATGGCTGTATTTTAAACTAATTCATTCATAGGTGGTTAGGTTATTTGCAGTTTTGTGTGTGTGTGTGTGTGTGTGTGTGTGTGTGTGTGTGTGTGTGTATGCTCTCCACCCTTCACTCCTAATTTTGAGACAGAATCTCTCACTGGCAGGTGAGTTCCATGCTGGTTCATCAGCAAGCCCCAGGGACCCTCCTGTCTCTGTCTCTCTAGTTCTAGGATTACAAATCCTCTAGCCCACCCCATCCAATCCCTACCCCATCTTACCCCACCCCCACCTCACCTCATCCCACTCCTACCCTCACCCCCTTCCCACCTCACCCCATCCCCGCCCTCCTTCTGGGGATTGAATCTAGGCCCTCGCACTTTATTTCCTGAGCTATTTTCCCAGCCGTTAGTGTGCTGGACTTGTTTGTTGTTGTTTAATCTTTTTATTTATTTATTTATTATGTATACAATATTCTGTCTGTGTGTATGACTGCAGGCCAGAAGAGGGCACCAGACCTCATTACAGATGGTTGTGAGCCACCATGTGGTTGCTGGGAATTGAACTCAGGACCTTTGGAAGAGCAGACAATGCTCTTAACCTCTGAGCCATCTCTCCAGCCCCCTTGTTTAATCTTTTTAAGACACAGTCTTGCTATGTAGGTGACCTTAAACTGGCAGCCATTTTCTTGCTTCATCCTCTCAAGTGCTAAAATTTCAGGCCTGTACTGCCATGGCAGGCTCACTTGTTTGTTTTTTTGTGAGTATCTTTCACTTTTAAAAAACATTTATTTTTATTTTCTATTTTATATATGTGGGTATTTTGCCTGCCACTACTTGTGGACCTGGTGCTTTTAGAGGCCAGAAGAGGGCATCCGATCCCTTGGAACTGGAGTTACAGACAGTTGTGAACCACCATGTGGGTGCTGAGAATTAAACCCAGGTCCTCTGGAAGAGCAGCCAGTGCTCTAACCACTGAGCCATCTCTCCAGACCCTGCCTTACATATTTGCAAACATGTACTTTATTTCCTTGCGGTAATCTCTGGAAGACAGCTTCACATGAGGGGTGAATATTTAATGTGCACACCCAGGCTCCCAGGCTCGTCTCCAAAGGCTGTGCCCCAGCAGTGACAGTGGAACCCTGCCATCTGACAGGAAGAAGACACTGACTGCTACTAGGATTGTTTTATTGTAGGCGAATCAATCGGAATGTCTTCCTTTGCTCTGCTTTTTCTTTTGATTAGCTGGGTGGTGGGCAGTGGGTGGTCAGAGTAGAGAGGTTTTGAGACACCAGGCACAATGAATGACAGAGTGTGAACTTTCTCCTTGTGACCTATAACTCTTTGGTTTTCAAGCTGCTTTATAAATTAGCAGTGCTATCCAAATGTTAATTGGAGTTATCTTGAATTGTTGAACCAGTGAAAATCATAATGAAAAGTTTTTCTAACTTTCCTACTTAGGTTTCAATGTGGAGACTGTAGAATATAAAAACATCAGCTTCACAGTCTGGGATGTTGGTGGCCAAGACAAAATCAGACCTTTGTGGCGACATTACTTCCAGAACACTCAAGGTAAAGCTCGAAGTGTGCCTACTGAATGTGTCTTAAGATGGGAACCTGTGATGCCTGCTGGCACTGCCTTATATGGGTAGCCAGCCATTCTGACCAGGGAAGTGACTTGTGACATTGTTCCTAGACATAACCCAGAAAAAGACCTGGGTTTTAACTCTTCTTAGTGCAGAAAGGTTGGAAAATGGTTAGCCTAATGGGTCTCATCTTTCAGTGAATTGAGGGATATGTCCTTAGATCAACTGCCAATTTTTGAAAAATTTGAATTCAGTCAACTCCTTTAAATCTCCTGAGAATATCTGGAAATCACATCCATAGGGAAAGGGATGAATAGGGATGGCTGGAGCCCCATGATGGATCCTGTCATCTGTGTGGCCACAGTGCTTCCCTGATGGCCCTCCTGCTCCAGGTGTTTATGAGCAGGCATGGACACCCGTCTCAGATCTGCACCCTGCTCCCTTACCGGTGATCTCTGGGAAGTAGTTCTAATTTAATTCTGTCCCCCACGGCTGTGTTTTCAGTAAATGGTGCCTTCCTGGGTCTTGTCAGTTGGAATAGACTGTTCACGTGGTTTTCATACCCTGGTTCCCATGTCACCGTATGGCATCTACACATTAATCACTTTGGAGTCTACTTAAGATATATTCGCTTTTGAAGATTCTGAAGCTGATGGATTTTGTTGCATGTGTTTAACAGTAAAGACCTTAACATTTGCAGCCTTTAGGACCACACCCCAGGTTAGTTGTCCCTTTATATCTTAATGCTATTCTTTTGCTGTCACACTTGACATGTAACTAAATTTATAGTTATTTTCCCAGCTTGTAGATTTTAGAATATGTTTCCTCAAAATAGGGTGGATTTTAAAAAAGTTTTTCTTCTTTTGAGACAAGATTATGTAACCCAGGATGGCTTTGAACTTAAAATATAGTTAGCCTTCACTATAGGACAAAATTGGCTGATTCAGCTAGGGAGGCTGCAGTGAGAAGATCCTGAGTTTTAAATGAGCCTGGACATTTAAACTGAGTATGTACAACAAGTGTGTGTCTTTATCCCCCCTCTCACGAGTATGTGTATGTATAAACTTTATATATACATACATATATATGCATGCATGTATGTATACATACACACAATATGACAACAACAACAACAAAATACATTTTTTTTCTTGTTTTGGTTTTTTGAGACAGGCTCTGTGTGGCCCTGGCTGTCCAGAAACTCGCTTTGTAGACCAGGCTGGCCTTAAACTCAGAGATCCACCTGCCTCTGCTTCCTGAGTGTTGAGACTAAAGGCATGGCCACCACTGCCTGACCCTGGCTTCTGGCTTGTTCATTAATTAATGAACATTTAGGTTGCTTTCCCTTTTTTGCTTTCATGAACAGTGCTGCTGTGAACATTCTTCTGCAGGTATTGGAGTTCCTCCAGCCTCTGCGTCCTGAATGCTGGAATTATGGTGTGTGTCCTTATTTCAATTATCTTGATTTACCTGTGAGCAGAATGATTGGGTGAAAGGTTTCTCTGTTGTTCTGTTATTGTTGTCATATTGTTTGTGTGTATGTATATACACATATATATAAAGTTTATACATACATACCCACTCTTTTGGGGATATAAACTACTTCTAAGCTTATAGGTCGTTGGTATTAAATACATTCATAATGTTGCACCATCATAATCATTGCCTGTTTTCAAAACCTACCTCATCTTGTACAACTGAAATCCAGCACCCATGAAACACTGGCCTCTCCCACCTTGAGCCCCCTGCAGCTTCTGGGTTTTCATACTTTGATGCCAAGTGTGCTCACATGATGTCAACCTAACTTCCCCAAATGAAACTCCTATCAACCTTTACCACATAATCGTAGTGTACTTTGAATGATGTTGAGTACTTTGTTTTGTTAGGAGTTGCAAAATGGTAGTTTCTTTAAATTGTGTTATTCCTTCTGAGAGGGCCCGTCTACTGCAGACTGGCCTTGAACTCTTTTTTTTTTTTTAAAGATTTATTTATTATGTATACAACATTCCTCCCTTGTAGGCTTGCATGCCGGAAGAGGGCACCAGATCTCATTACAGATGGTTGTGAGCCACCATGTGGTTGCTGGGAATTGAACTCAGGACCTCTGGAAGAGCAGTCACTGCTCTTAACCTCTGAGCCATCTCTCCAGCCCCTGGCCTTGAACTCTTTATTGTTGTCTTTGTGTTGTTGGGGGTTGACCAGGGCCTTTTGCAAGGATATCAAGCCACTCCCCAGACCCCTTGTTACTCTTTCTCTATTTGTCTGCTGAAATCCTTTTAAATAAGGAATTTTCTGAAGTACATTCTATACAAGGAAGTCAGGAAAAATGCTTGAGTCTTTATTTCCAGAGAAACCACACCATTCCCATGGCGAAGTCTAGACTTTCACATTATGATTTAGGCCTTGCAAATAGGATGCAGTTTTGATGCTCACTGAAGTGGGTACTTATCTTGGACTGGCGCTTGGCAGCTTGGCCACCTTGCACCTTCTCTTCTGTAATAAACTAGTCCAGCTGGGTTTGAACCACAGCTGCTAAGAAATCTTAGGAAAGTCGGGTAATTTCTTCAATCTCCATTCCCTCATGTTAAAAAGAGTATAATGCCTTTTGCCTAAATCCTGGGGCTAAAATGAGAATAATTTTGTAAAGTGCTCAGTTGTGCGACTGAGAGGCTGCAGCTCTCAGAGGCAGATGGCGGTGTTCTCTGACCACACTTCTTCCTCCCTATTTAGTTTCCATGTTTCAGTGTCAAACTGAGGTGCATTTTGTCTTCAGTTTTCTGTTTGTAGCAAGCCTAATTTTATAGAATTCCAGTAACTCTTGCTTTGATGGAGGAAGTAGCTGTGTTCTGGGAGTGAAGGGTGGTAGTTTGGGCTTCTGAAATAACAAGAAGGAGCTTTGTGAAGAATGGACTTGCCATCTCTGGCTGGGCCACGTCTCATCTGTGAGGAGTCTTGGATGCTGCCCCTATTTTGTCTGCCAACTTCCCAAAGGTCAGGCTGCCTTTTAATTTAAATTTTCTTCATCAGTCTGTTAAGGTCATAACAGACCTTAATGAATGCTTATAATTCCCTATTAAGACATCAAAAACAGCCTGGAGGTACAGGCCTGAAATCACGGCTACTCAGAATGTCAAGGGAGGATCACAAATTCAGGGTCTGCCTGGGCTGCAGAATAAATTCAAGACTAGCCTTGTCAGCTTTATGAGATGTTTCAAAATAAAAACCCTGAGGATAAAGCTCAGGGCTAGAACGCTTTCTCAGTCCCATGAGCCCTATATAGACTAGAATTTAAACTGTCTGATTTCCTGATAACTGTAGTGTGTATAAAATAGATCATTACTTCTAATGTGGATTTTTCTCCTTGTTCTGTGGGTTATTTTTTTGTTGGAGGTAGCAGATTGAGACAGGGTTTCTCTGTGTAGCCTTGGCTGTAGACCAGGCTGGCCTTGAGCTCAGAGATCCACCTGCCTCTGCCTCCCAAGTGCTGGGCCTAAGATTGTGAGCCACTACACTCACATTGGTTCATCCATTATTGAATGGTAGTATACCTGATTCAAAAAAGAAGAAGAAGAAGAAGAAGAAGAAGAAGAAGAAGAAGAAGAAGAAGAAGAAGAAGAAGAAGAAGAAGAGGAAAGGATACAAAGAAAAAAGTTTCATTTCTCAGTTTACCTCCTACACACAAACACCTTTATTTTTTGTGCCTACACATACCTTTTCTACAAGTGTAGATAATATAATAAATGTAATACATATATTCCCCCTACCTTCCTCTTTTCCTAGAGAGGTGAGGAGCAAGGCTGAGATCAAACCTAGAACCTTACATATGCCAGGCAAGTGCTCAACCGCAGGGTGTTGCTGTGAGGTCAGGCTTGCCTGGAACGCATGGTTCTCCAGCTACATAGGGCTCCTTAACAAGCTCTTGTATCGGCGTACCTTTTCTCTTTGTAAGTGTAGTCACACTGATGGTAGCTTCTTAGATCAGGACCTAGATCAAGACAGTCTGATGTAATTCTACTTTATTTTTAAGGGAAGAAGTATGTATTTTGGTTCTTGATTTTAAAGAACTGCTTGGGTCTCAGGCACACGGGCAACATCATGTTGTTGGGAGTATTCAGTAAAGGACGTGTTTTATGACATTTGGCTCTTTGAGGGGTCCACCACCCAGCTCCCAAATAAATCACACACAGAGAGGTTTGTTCTTACCTATAAATGCTTGGCCTTAGCTTGGCTTGTTTCTTGCCAGCTTTTCCTAGCCTAAATTATCCCGACTGCCTTTGCCTCTTTTTCTATTTCTCTATAGCTCTTTTACTTCTTTCTCCTTGACTTGCTGAGTGGCTGGTCCCTGGTGTTCTCCTTGTTCTCCGTTCTCCTTCTGTTTATAGTCCGCCTGCTAGCCCTGCCTATCCTGCTTCTGCCTCGCTATTGGCCATTCATCTTTTAATTAGGACCATCAGGTGTTTTAGACAGCACAGTAACACAGCTTCACAGAGTTAAACAAATGCAGCATAAACAAAGTCCCACACCTGAAAACAGCATTCCCCAACAAGGACATAAAGTTATCCTTGAGTTAGGACTAGCAGAGCGCTAGCAGTCATTTCTGCTCTGTGGGGTTTGCATTGGCAGCTAAGGATCTGCTTGAATTTCCAAATCGGCTAGAGTACTTAGAATTGGAGTTCAGAATTGCGAGTAGCATCCCAGACCTATGTGGGTGGGGGCCTGAGTGTTTTCCTTCCTAATCTGGTGATATAGCAGATAGAACTTTGACTCACATGAAGACTCTAAGTATGTCAGAAATCCTGAGAGTGCTTGTCTTCTGGGTAGGCTGCCTGGAGGGCCTGGGACACATGGAGGCCTGGGCGGAGGGTCAGGCCTGGTTCTCTCCCTTGGACTGTTGTGAAACCTCAGTGTCATCTGACCCTGCTTCCGTTTCCCTACCAGAGTCTCCTCCTGCAGAGCCCCCATGAGCTGGGCCTTAAGCTGGGCACCTCTAGCAGAGTTCTCTGAGGCTCCCTTTCTCTGCAGTCCTCTGCCTCTGTCCTGGGGACTTCTCATGATTTCTTCCTGCTTGTCTTCTGTCTCCTCATTGAGGCCTCCAGAGCTTCCTGACTCAATGCCATGGCCCTTCTGATGTCAAAGATAGCTGTTAGTCTCTCGCCAAGTGTTTTCTTCCAGGAGTTTCCCTGGTTGTATCACTTGGCCAGTGTCTGATGCCTTGTCCCGCTAGCTCTTTGAGACCTCCAGTGTACCTGTGACTTAAGAGTGTTAGGGTCCGACTCTAGCAGAGTAATATTCCAGGGACCATCTGATTGATGCCCAGAAATCAGCTTGTCATCGCCCACACCCCAGAAATGGAGTAGCAGTCACTACTGGGAGTTCAGCCGAGGATCACGCAAATTCTTTTGGCAGCTGCTTCTCATTTCTGTCTCAAAGGCCTTGCTGTCAGCCAACTGCCAACTTGCTACTGTTGTTGTCCTGTGGAATACTGACAGGACTCTTCCCCAGTCTGTGCTCACCCCTGCACATTCTTCCTGCCTTACTGCTTCCTTCAGCAGTGTGGCAAATCTGTACAGGGGTCAGCTATTCCCGAGGTGTGGTGTGGTAACTCGTGGTGCCTCCTCCAGCCTGCCTGGGTTTCTACCTGCTAGGACTTCTCTACTGATCTATGGGTGGGTCAAGGCTCTGACAACCACGACCCAGAGCTGGGCTGCACTTCACAGTATAGGATTCCCTTACTCTGTCATCGGCTGTGGTAGGATTGGGGTCCCCCGGGTGCCCTGACTTCCTGCTGGATGGTTACAGTCTGGCAGTTTTCACCCCACAGGCAGGTCTGATAGCTTGTGAGGATGAATCCCAGAACTCTCGGCATAGAGCTGTCCTTACAGTCAGTGTGAGTGCAGCAAAAAAACGTTAGTGCACAGTCAGCGGGAAGACCCGGAGGGTGCCTGCCAGCCACAGCTCCTGTTGGCCGCTGCCCCCAAGTTCCAGGAGCGGCACCTGATTCTGCTAGTGCATGGATGTAAGATGGCGAACAGAAGTGCCACCAGGGAAGCTTCCCTGAGCTCTTGTGCACCTTGTTTTTATTGGACTTGGTTACAGGCACATGGAGCGAATCACTTGGCCGTGTGAGTCAAACTCCAGCTGCCCTCCCTTCCCCAGGGGCAGTTTCAGTAGTATAAACTAGCAGAGGTGGACTCCGCTCCCACTGGAAGTGCTGGCCACAAAAGAGCAACCAGTGCTTTACCATAGGTGTCCATAAGAATCTCGACATTCTCAGAAAGGTGACCAACAAATGTTGAGGGTTTCACAGCTTTTAGGTTCTTTTTGGGTGTGTATAGAAGGACAAACAATTGCCCCCTTTTTTCCATGGGGGGACAAAAGGTTTCATATGGCTTGGAATGTCCAACAGCATCCAACACTGTTCACCTGGGAGTTGCCAGGCCGACTGCTCATTTTTATGTTAACCGTCCCTTCCTTCAGTCCTTTGTGCCCCCAAGGCCTCACACCTGCTTCCTGAAGAACCAGGTCCAAGACAGCAGACCTGCTCCCAGGCCTTTGGTTAAGGCTCTGTTTTAGGGCATCCTCAGATGCTGTTCATGTATAAACCGTGTTCTTCCAAAACCCTTTCCCCTCTGAGGTGGAAAGCAGGTGACTAGTAACTAAGCCTAACTTTTCTTTGTTCCCTCTGGTTAGTCTGGTAAGGATCCTTCTGAACGAGACAGGAGAGACGAATGTGGAAGCTTCCCAACTGTGGAGATTATATAGACTTTCCAAAAGGAGTAATGGGGGGAGACAGGGTCAGCTCAGCCTGACCTTGACCTTGTGTGCGACATTTCTGCCTCAGCACCTCCCTCAGTGCTGGGATCCCAGGCCTGCACTGTGCTCCTGCTGCCACTGCCTCCAGCAGAGCCTTGCCGGGAGCAGGGAGCAGCTGTGTGGATAGAGGAACAGCGGTTCTCTCCAGGTTCATGTTACTAACATGCTTGGGATTTCTTTTCAGGTCTGATTTTCGTGGTTGACAGTAATGACAGAGAGCGGGTCAACGAGGCCCGGGAAGAACTAACCAGAATGTTAGCAGAAGATGAGCTCCGAGATGCAGTTTTATTGGTGTTTGTAAACAAACAGGTATGCAGTTGTTAGCTTTCTGAACACTGAGACTGAAATTTACTGCCAGATGGCTCATTTAAATGTATAGATATCTAAATTAGATGTCTGCCTCCTCCTCACCAGTCCAACCACCGCCTCTCCTCCATCTCCTTTTTATAATGTCTCATAGTCACTCTGAAAATACTAATGGGGCACCCGCTAAGTTCCCAGCTTTGCTGCAGGTACTTAGCAATGAACACGACACAAGGCCCTGCATTTGTGTTTGCTCTGAAGTGGGAGGAGAGGCAGTGAATAAAGACTCATTATGTCTGGAAGTCAGTGTTGTGAGGGGGTGCAGAAGGGCTGTGGGAAGTGCTGGGAGTGACTCAGATCTGAGCCAGGACTGAAGGGAGCCACAGGTTCCAGAAGCAAAATGTGGGGGTGGGGGGGCAGAGGGCAGCTTGGGGAGGAAGAGGCTCATCTAGAAAGGGAAGGCCATGAAATGGGGGAGGAAGGCAGGTGCAGAGCTGCTCAACCTCTGGGTCTGAGCAGAACTGAATGCCAGGGCTGTGCGTCCCCTTCTGCTTTCCCCATGCAGCTGAGGTCGTGCTGGAAGGACAGTGCTGTCACTTGAGACTGGCCAGCCGTAGTTTCTCTTGTGAGCCCCACTCTGGACATGCCCTCCTGAGGGGGATGCCTCCTGATTCACTCGCCTGCACCCTGTCGTGCTCATAGGGTGCTGGGCAGCTTCGCTCTGGACACAGCAGGCTTTAAGCAAGAAAATAGTGGCTTTGTTTTTAAAGATTAAAAACCGAACCCGTCCAAGGTAGAAATTTGAAAAGCAGTTTAGAATGTCAAGTAGAACACCTTCCCTGTGTGCATGTGCACGTGTGAAGAGTCCCTGGGACTGTGTGGCTGGGAGTGGGGGCAGCGCTCTCACACTGAGACTTAGACAGCTCCTAAAAAAAGCAGTATTCCATTAAAAGAAAGCCAGCATTACCTTCTGGATGCTACCTTCCGTTCCTCTCACTTTGATTGTCGGATAAAACAGTCAATTTTTTTGTATGTCTTTCTAGAGATAAAACTTTCTATGTCTATATAAACAATTATGTGATTATATTTCTATTTAAATTCCAGAGGTTATGGTATCACTGTTTTGTAACCTGTATTTTTGCTTAGCATACACTTGACATTCTTTCATATCAGTACATCTAGATCTTCCTTTGATGCTAATCTAGTCCAGCTAGTTTTAGCTTACTGCGTGGGTAACCCAGGTATGGGTCAGAGAAAAGAGAAAGCTTTCTGCCTTACTTTCTAGTTAAAAGAAACATGATATATAATTAATACCCTGAGTAAATAACTTTTATCAAATGGTCACAGATAGGGATGCTATGATAAAAAGATGAAGTAAGCCAGTTAGAGGCCCCAGAGCCTGGCAGGCCATGGTGGTAGCTTTGGCTCTTCTCTGGGTGAGGGGACACTCTGGTGTGGCTTTGATAGGAGGGTGTGATCTGACTAGGCGTTAGGGGCAAGCACGGAAGCAGGATGAGCCATGAAGAGCTTATTTCCATTATTTGGGTGAGGAACTATGGTGGCATCAGATCAAGGTGGTGGCAGAGAGGCTGGGAGAGGTGGTCAGATTCTGAACCAGTTCTGATGGTAGGGCCGTAGGGATTTCCTGTTGTGTGGACTGAGAAAGAAAAAGTGAAGGTTTTGGGCCTGAGTAACTGAAATAGGGATGGTGGGTTGGGTATGTTTTAGAGTAAAGTCCTATTGTGTCGCACGGATACAGTTGGTAAACTGCCTGTTTGTTTCCTTTAAGGATCTTCCTAATGCCATGAATGCAGCGGAGATCACAGACAAGCTTGGCTTACATTCCCTTCGCCAGAGAAACTGGTACATTCAGGCTACGTGTGCCACCAGCGGAGATGGGCTCTACGAAGGCCTGGACTGGCTCTCCAACCAGCTCAAAAACCAGAAGTGATCAGAAACAGCCCATTCCCCGTGCATTGTGGCAAAGCCAGCTGGCCTTTCCTGTGTGCATGTGAGCGTGTGAGGAGCCCATGGGGCTGTGCAGCTGGGAGTGGGGGCGGCTTTCTCACACCGTGCCTTATACACGCTATAGGAAAACCAGTATTCCATTTCAAGAAAACCAGTGTTACATTTTGAATGCTACCTTCCATTTCACTAGCTTCGATGGTCATTTTTGCTGAGGCCTCCCTGGGTGTGATAGCTAGAACATCTCCAGGCTGGAAAAGAAGAGAGCTGGAGCCAGACAGGTCCCATTGTTGCAATCCTGGGTCTGGCATCTCCACACACCCGGAATCCTGTTGGATTTCAGTGTCCTTTTGTGAAAAGAAAGGAAGGAACTGTCATTTTTCCCCATCGTGCCAAAGCTAGCAGCTCACTTGTATGCTTTAAAGCGATCGCAAGAGGAGATCTGTGATTACCACAGGTGTGAAGAGGCTCCAGGGGGGGACCGCTTCCCGAGTTCTGTTAGTTCAGCCCAACTTGGTTAGCTTGTTTTAGTCCAAGGAATTTGTGACCTTTTTCATTAGAGTATCAAGTCTGTAACACTAGAGAAGTTTCCAGCCTGACCCTTACTTGCCAAATGGAGACCCTGTGGGCTGGTGGCCCAGCAGGAGGCCAGGACTCTTCCCCCAAGCCACATGGTCCACAGTGGAGCGCAGGTTGGCTGGAGGAAGTGAAGGGAGGTGGCTCTTGTGTTCTGGCATCACTGTCTTGGCCCTCGAGGCTGCTGCTCCCACTTCCTGCTCTGTGCTGAATGTTCTTCGCAGAAGCGGTTACTCCTGGGTGGAGTCGTCCCTGTGTCCAATTGTCTGCTGTAGGCCTTTGGTTAGTATCTGTTTGCTGAACTGCACACTCATGAGTTCTGAGTTTGTGAGACAGTCATGAGGTTAATATAGGGTTGAAGCTCCCAGTGACCCCTTGTACTCCCTGGGTTGGTGCTAAACTTTGCTCTGAGAAGCATCTTTTACCTGGACTGCTCTGGTGGCATGGACTCCCTCCTCAATGGCAGTAGTGGTCCAAGAGCTGTTTGGGAATGTGTGCTGTGTTGTCCTGCAGATAGTGATAGATAGGAAGGTCCGGAGAGGGGCTGGGCTCAGCTCCAAGCCCTCTGCCCATACAACTCTTGGCCACATTTTACTTAAGCCCTTCTGCTTAACCTTTTAAAACCCCTTTCAAAAAAAAAAATCTTGATTCCTATTTTAGGAAGGGGCACGCAAGTTTAATTTCAAGGAACATGATAAATCTGCTCATTGGTAACAAAGTTGTACTAGGAAACTTCTCTGCCATTGTGAATGTGGGCTGTGATGAGTCTAACAGTCCTCTTAAAGAATGTCATTGCAATACCGGCGACTGAGTCCAGATGTGGTTTTAGACACAGAGGAATTCCTGCAAAATATTGAAATTGTACACCTCCCGTTGGCAGTGAGTCTCTTGCCCTTTGTAATTATGTTTAGTGTGCCTGGCCTGGTGCTAGGCCGCAGTAACCGTGGTGATTGGTTAGACAATAAAGAACTTACTTGGGAAGGAGGAGACAAGTACTCCTGATGTGTGAACGGAGTCCTGTCTCTCTCCTCTTATTTCTGACTTTCTCCTCCACACAGGACACACCAGGAGGTGCGGCCCCACCCTCCGACCCCTGACTACCCCCTCTCTGGCACCGCCATATCACGTCTCACATGGCTTTGGAACTGAGGCGTAACGGGGGAGGAGGGGGGGCTCTGGATAGAGGCCTGGGCTTTGAAAGCCACTTAGCGTCCATCTTGCCTCATTCTCCAGCCACTCGCTGTTAGCCTTGGTGCCCATCTGTGAACTCGGATACCAGTTCTGGTTCAGAGGGGCGAGGACTAAAGGATGCAGGCTTCTGAATGCCTTGCTCTGCTCCTTCCCCAGGTAGCATGGCATCCGACTAAGGACAGCAGCACTGCCCCCAACTGGCCAGCATTACTAACAGCATGGGTGAGCTGCTTTAGGTGCCTTGCCTTTCCCCACGTCCTTTTTAAGCACCGTCAGTGCGGCAAGACCAGTCCAAATGCTCAGAGAGAAAGCAGGCTGTGCAGGCCCAATCTGCTTCCCTTAGTTTTTCATTTTATTGTACAATGCAGGGAGTCAGTATGTTCACAGAGTAGGCCACTGCCAATTTTAGATGATTTTCATCAGCACCAAAAGAAGTCCCTTGGCACATATCCCCTCTTCTTTCCCACATTGTCTGGGAGGCTGCTGGTGTTTTAGAAGCACTGAGGCTGCAAGTGACCATGGACTTGACCACCCTAGGAAGGATGGTCCTGTCCTAGAAACAGCCCTAGGGCTTCTGGGGGCACAGGTCTTTGTGAGTGTCAGAATATGGAATGTTATGGGTGGTTGGGCCTGAGGCACCCGTGTATTGCAGAACATGTAGTTTGAATTGTTAAACATCATGTCTCAGTGGTTGAGGATATTTCCAGTGTTAGGACAGGAAGAGTATGTGGTTTGTTTCAAAGTAGGTTCCTCGTGTGACCAAAGTGACGTACCGTCCTTGGCAGGCATCAGGTAGACACCGTCCTGCAGTGCATGGAAGCCCAGGTGACAGGCTCTGGAGAGGCTTCAAAGTGTCCAGTTCAGCGGTGATCCATATACGCATGGATGTAGCACCCATACTGCGATTTGAAGAGCTTTTTCTTTTTTAAATTTTATTTTATGAGTTTGGGTGATATGTCTGTGTACTACATGTGTGCCTGGTGCCTTCAGAGACCAGAAGCGGGTGTCTGATCTGGAACTAGAGTTACAGATGGTTGTGAGCCACCATGTGGGTGCTGAGAATTGAACCCGGAAGAGTTCTTAACCATTGAACCATCTCTCCAGCCTGAGAGTCTTTTCTATAGAAAAGACAGTGTCAGGGCTGGAGAGATGGCTCAGTGGTTTAGAACACTGGTTTCTTTTCCAGAGGACTCGGGTTCGAGTTGTTGTATCCACATGGCAACTAACAACTGTCTGTAACCCCAGTCCCAGGGGACCTGGCACCTTTGTCTGGTCTCCGAGGGTACTAGGCGCACACGTGATTCACAGATATACCTGCACACAGAGAAGACAATGTGGAGCTTTTAGTAGTCACTGACCAGCAGCCTCCGCCCCCATCCTCCATACCTTTAGCTCACTGTTCAAGTCTCTGGAGAGTTGGTGGGCCATCATTTACACTCTTGTCTTTAATGTGTGGCATGTCCAGGGACTTAGAACGCTGTCCTCCACACAACCCCTTGTGTATAGCTTGCTTTTATTCATTGCCACTAGGTGGTGCTGCCGCTCTACCCCAGTTCCTCTAACAGCCCTGCCCGAATGAGCAATGGAGCTCCCAAGTAGTAGGGAATCCATCTCCCCGGACCCTGTAAACAGGGGTTTCTGGAAGAGAAAGGTGAAGTAAGTATCAGAAGAGAAAACCTTGAGGGCAGTAATAAGATGTCAGAAGCCTCGAGGGCAGCCCCAGTGCAGTAACTCTCCTGCTTAGCACTGTGTGCCTCCTCTCTTCCCTGGCGGGCATATGAGTGGCATCAGCATTACAAAGGGAGAAACCCAAGTATAAAAAGATAAAGTGATCTCAGCGAAGGGGGAGGGATGCAGAGCAGGGGCACTGCTGAGAGTTCCAGGCTACCTGGGCTACCTCTTGAGAGCCTTTCTCATAAAAGGGGGGGGGGGCTGATGAGTACTTCAGGGAAGACTGGACCCTAGTTCTGCCCCTAGAACCCTTAAGTGGTAGAAAGAAAACAACATCTCCTGCAAGTTATCCTCTGATTTTCACGTGTGTGCCATGGCATGCCCACTTACATATCCACTGATGTAAAGAAATGAAGGGAGGGAGAAGTTAGTGGGGTTTGCTAGAGCCGCCTGGACACTGTTCAAATGCAGCTCCTTGACACTGGGACCCACATACTTCTGAGTGCTCACCGCTGCCCTAGAATCCACAGAAGACCACGCAGCTGGCCCTGGAGGCTAGCAGGAGGAGGAAGCAGAGGGAAAACTTTCAGAGCCGGGGCTGTGTTAATGGTTACACAGAAGTTTGGTAAGATGCATCCAGCTGTCCTCTTAACGATGGCTGAATTTTATGGTGGTAGAAGTTATACCTCATTAAGTATGAAATGTACAGTCATGGACCCAACAGGATTTAAATTCTTGCTCCATCACAGGCCAGCTGTGTGACTGTGGTTAAAAATACCTATCTTTAAAGCCAGGCTTTAATCCCAGCACTCAGGAGGCAGAGTTCTCTATGAGTTCGAGGTCAGCCTGGTCTACAGAACAAGTTCCAGGACAGCCAGTGCTACACAGAGAAACCCTTTCTTGAAAAACCAAAACATAAATAAATAAAAAGATCTGCCTCTGGGGACCTGGGACTTCATCTGGGTTGCTGTGGGGGTTGTGCTAATGTGCACTGTCTCCCAGCGTAATCTTTTGGGGGGCTCAGCTTGATTTGGTGGTGGCTAAACAGAGCCGATAAGGCCTCAAGCAGCCACACCTAATGATAAGAAACAGAATGGAAAACAGCAGCTGGGGGCTCTGCTGACCCCTGCAGGCAGAGGTAAGACCACAAAGCCTGCATCCACAGTGCTGATGTGACACCTTCGAGGCCCAGGCAGTACTTGTTTGCCAGTACCTCCTGTCACTTCTTTCCCCCCACATTTTTCCTTTGAGACAAGGTCTGGCTCTGCAGCCCCGACTGGCTCTTTTGTTTGTTTTGTTATTTATTTATTTATTTGTTTGTTTGTTTGAGACAAGGTTTCTCTGTGTAGCTTTGGAGACTGTTGTCCTGGAACTCGCTCTGTAGACCAGGCTAGCCTCGGACTCAGAGATTCGCCTGCCTCTGCTTCCCGAGTGCCGAGATTAAAGGCGTGGGCCACCGCCACCCAGCCCCGACTTGCCTCTTAATTCTATTTCTTCTGGGATTACAAACAAGTGCCCGGCTCTCCCAATATTTTTTGTTAGAAAAATTTAAAACATGAAAGTTAAAAGTATCGAGAAAATCTTTATGTAAATACTGCTGCTCACGTTGGCCACATTTCTTCTATAACCTCTACTTCCATTTTTCTTTTGCTGACTTCTTTTAAAAAATAACACAGATGTTGTGAGCCTTTGTCCCTGAGAACATCAGCAGGGATTCAAGCCTTCTTCAGCAGAAGCAGCTCAGGGGCCTGGAGAGAGAGATGGCTCCACAGTGCAGAGCACACACTGCTCCCCCACACCCACACCAACTGCCAGTAATTCCAGCTCCGGGGATCTGGCGCCCTCTTCTGAACTTTACAGACACTGCACTCACCACCCCATACACCTAAATAAAGGTAAAAAGGGCACACAGGACTGTTGGGAGCAGTGAGACCCCAGATCCTGAATTTCTTGTAATCCCCTGATCTGAGTGCCTACAGCTGCTCTGAGCACAAGACCTTCAGGAGTTCCTGATGGCAGGAGAGTGGTTTCTGGTGGGTTTGGCTGGGGCATGGCTATCTCTATATAATCTGCCCCTGAACACAATAAAGGGAGCATTCTTGGGGAATTCAAGGATGACCCTTGTTGCTGTCTCTCTGTCTGTGTGTGTCTGTGTATTTTAACCTCCAGCCCCCTTGCCTGAAGCTAGCGAACTGGGTTCTAGCTCACAGAGCGCGGCAATTAGAGGTCTCCACCGAGATAGCGGCACAAGACCAATGTTAGGAAGCTGAAGCAGGAGGGTCACGAGTTTAAGGCAAGCCTAGGTTGCTCAGGGGTGCTGCGTGGAGGAAGGGAGGGAGAGAGAATAGAAGATTACAAGTTCACTGTCATACTTGGGGAAATCCTTGGTCATTTTCCACTGGCATCTACTTTCCGGATGTCTCCTGCTGTTTTCTGTAATGAATTTTCTCCCCTCGAACAAGGATCCAATCAACTTTCATCCATTACATGTAATTATGTTTTCTTTAATCTTGATGACCATTTTTTCCAGTCTTTTGATCTCACCTTCCCTTCACCCTAGACTAGAGCAGAGCCGGCCAGGCCACATACCCCCCATCCTTGGTTCCTGTGTTCCAGACATGGATGATATCATTCATCGGAGAAGAGGGCTTCTGAGGGGATGCTCAGGTCCACGGTGGCCAGGACTAGGGCTCCATTCCAACGGACCTAACTTGATTTCCCTTCCTCTGCGAAGGGGGTTTCACAAGTGTAAACACCCAATGGTGTGGTGGCCTGTGACTTTAGTTTGAGACCAACCTGGTCTACAAAGCAAGCTCCAGCCAGGAATATACAGTGAGACTCTGCCCCCACAAAACAACCAAACAATACGAAAAACCCAGCAGCCTCTTTTACTGACGGTCTCTTCCATTGTCCCGTCTGATATTGCCTCCAGTCTTCTGACTCTGTGCACTGTATTCCCACTGACTGAATCTATGTAAAACAGACCTTCCCCTTTCCAATACAGTAGACATGGTTTGTTTTGCTGACTTTAGACAATCTATTACTACATAGCCCAGGCTGTCCACCAACTCCCAATCTGTCTTGGTCTCCCAAAGGCTGGAATTACATGTATGTACTACCATGCTGGCCTCGGAATCTTTTTTTTTTTGCAGGGATGGGGGAGATAGAATTTTATATAGCCCAGGCTAGACACTAATTGATATATGGTTGAGGATGACTTTAACTTTTTTTTAAAAATGTATCTATTATGTGCAGTATTCTGCCTGAATATACACCTGCAGGCCAGAAGAGGGCAGCAGATCTCATTACAGATGGTTGTGAGACACCATGTGGCTGCTGGGAATTGAACTCTCTGGAAGAGCAGCCAGTGCTCTTAACCTCTGAGCCATCACTCTGGCTTGATGTTTAACTTCTGATCTTTCTCCCTCTGTCTTCTGAGCTGAGATTACAGGCATAGGCCATTGCACCCCAGGTTTATGTGGTGCTGGGTCTTGAACCCAGGACTCAGAAATGCTAAGCAGGTATTGAAGTGTGAATCTAGTTAGTCTTAACAATAAACACCTGGAATCAGATAGCAGGGTAAAAGCTGAAAGATCAGAGAAGCGAAGGAGCAGCCACAGTCACTTCTTACCTCTCCCAATTCTCAGACCGAAAGGGCCGAGATCCTGTCTAGGCCCCTCTTTATCCCCTCCTCCCTCCACCCAGCCTCCTGTCTGTACAGACCTCCAGACCTCAATGGTTAACTAGAGGCTCGCTCCACCCTCTGACTCCAGGCAAGCTTTCTTTGTCAGAACACAAACAAAATGTTACACAAGGTACCCTGCCAACCAAGTCATGTCCTCAGCTCTGGGCTTCCTCTTGGATCGAAACTACAACGCACTCATAGTGAAGTCATGCTTGTGAACACAGCACTGTGCAGGCACACAGGGAGCACTCAGCATGGGCGAGCTTGTGCTCCCTTCTCCCTCCTCCTCTAGTCGGAGACTGCAGCTGTGTTTCAGCAGCCTCTTCCTACTAACAAGACACACTGAACTTGCCCCTGCTCGGGAGTGAGGCCTGGCCTCGTGTCCGCTTCTCTGCGCGTGTAGCCGTCTTAGGAACCGAATGAATGACTTGCATTTGCTTCATTTCATTTGAACTTCCACCCCCATCTTAAGCCTCTGGCTGCTTTGTGTCTCTCCGTAGAACAGATCAGTTCTCCCTCCAAGTTTTGCCTTCTGCAAATTGAGACCGCGACACACGAGTCATCTATTCATATTGAATGAGACTGGGACATTGCCATAGACGCCTCTCCCAGCTGAGTTTGTTCGTGGAGCAGATACATCTCAAACATCTGGCTGTGCTTTATGGGGGGGGGGCACACGCGGTTATTCAGCCCTGTTCAAGTTGGTTAAACAGAGTTTAAGTCTTAGTCCTTATGTCTTCATCTTGTTCCCCAGGAGTCTTGAAAGGTCTGTCAGAAGTTGGCGAGATAGCTCAGAGGGCGAAGGTGTTTCTCCCAAGGCTTAGGACCCTGGTTCGATTCCTGGGCTCCACATGGTAGAAAGACAGAACTGTCTCTCACAGCTTGTTCTCTAGTCAGTCTCCATGAGTCCACCACGGCACAGGCACGCTCCCATACGCAAACAAATTAGTCTTTTTTTTTTTTTTAATTAAGTAATTTTGCGGGCTGGAGAGATGACTCAGTGGTTAAGAGCACTGGCTGCTCTTCCAGAGGACTCTGGTTCAATTTCAGCACCCACATGGCAGCTCACAGCTGTCTGTAAGTCCAATTCCAGGGAACTCTCACACGGACATGCATGCATGCAAAACACCAAAGCACATAAAATATATATATATAAAAAATTTAAGTGCTTTCAGTGGGACTGGAGGATGGCTCAGCAGTGGAGAACCTCTTGTTGTTTTGCAGAGGAGGGCTCAGTTACCAGTTCCCACAAGGCAATTCTCATCCATCTGTGCCTCCAGTTTCAAGGGACCCGATGCTATCTGACCTCCAAGAACACCAGGCACACACACATGCATGCATGCCTACAGACAAACATTTATACATACACAAAAGGAATAAGTAAGCCTTTGCTTAAAAGTTTCTGTCAGATGCATTGCTACAAGTGAGCGTGCAATATGGTGAGTGTTGCCTCCATTACCAAGCTATCAACAGTGGAGATGAAGTTAATTTAACTAATCGGTGAGTTCCACTGCTCATTAATCTTTCCTGCTGTTTTATAAAGGCTCAGAGCTCATCTGGTTACAGAGCAATGGCGGGTGTAACAAGGGCTGGGGCTGTCCCTTTTACACATGTGAGGACCTGGGTTCCACCTCCAGCACCCAGAGAAGACATCTGCTCTGTAATTTCCAGAATCTTCTCTCCATCTTTCTCTAGCTGGGCAACATTTGCTCGTTCCCATTTACCGTAGCTTTCTCGGCTTCCCAGGACTTAGCAGCAGGAGCTCTACAGTCACACTGTCAAGTTCTTGATTATATTAAGGGAACCGAGTTCAGGCAGGGCAGAGTGTCGGCTATCCTGGGTCGCAGCCTCCCTACAGTCATGGATGCAGTATCTTTGCTACCCTTTTTGTTGAAAGTACCTCTTTTATTTCTTCCCTTTCTCTCCTCTTTCTCCTTCTCTTTCTTTCCTTCCTTCCTTATCTTCGAGACAAGGACCTCCCATTTATCCTAGGGCGGCCTTAAGTTCCCAGCCATCATGCTGGGATCACAGGCACATGTCACCATGCCTGGCCACATTCTCTTTAATAAAGAAAATAAGTGTAGCAGAATACATCTGTCACCCAAGCACTCAGGAGTCTGAGGTAGAAGCGTTGCTATGACTCCAGGGCCTGCCTATGTTGTGTAGGGAAACCCTGTTTCAGACCTGCCCCCAAGAAAGAATAAAAGGAAGTCATATTAGGAGAAAAGGGATGTTAAATTATTTCAGACTCTTACTAATATTGCTACAGATGCATTGCTACAAGTGAGCATGCAATATGGTGAGTGTTGCCTCCATTACCTCTGTCTGTCCTACCATCCATCTTGAGTCTTCCTCTGTGATTCTTTTTTAAAAAAAAAATACTTATTTTGAGTATACGAGTGCTTGGTATCTGCACCTATCCATTTGCCCTCTGTGCCAGAAGAGGGCATCAGACCTCACTGTAGATGGTTGTGAGCCACCATGTGGGTGCTGGGAATTGAACTCAGGACCTCTGGAAGAGCAGACAGTGCTCTTAACCTGAGCCATCGCCCCAGCCCATATCTCTGTTATTCTTGTTCTGAAATTTTTCATCTTTTTTACACTTGCATCTTACTGCGGGGCCATCTTTCTGAGATACAATAACAACAGTATTAACAACACCTAGTTTTCCTGAGGCTGAGGCAGAGGCAGAGGCAGGTGGATCTCAGTGAGTTGAGGCCAGCCTGGTGAGTTCTAAGACAGCCAAGGCTACACAGAGAAACTCTGTGTAGAAAAATAAAATAAAATACCACACAACTTTCACTGGACACTTACTAAGTTTGAAACATTACGCTTTATTTCTTTTTTTTTTTTTTTTTTTTTTTTTTTTTTTAAGTG
>NW_004949146.1:545012-550126 GCF_000317375.1 Microtus ochrogaster
GGAGCCTGTCCTGGAACTAGCTCTTGTAGACCAGGCTGGTCTCGAACTCACAGAGATCCGCCTGCCTCTGCCTCCCGAGTGCTGGAATTAAAGGCGTGCGCCACCACTGCCTGGCTTTTCCCGCGCTTTATTTCTTACACATGTTTCTATTTTGTAAACACTTCCGAAGCCACCTATTCTTGTCGTTTATTCTTTAGTTTCCTACTCATGTCCTCTTAAAATCTACACAGCCACAGCTCTGAATTAAGATGGCTGCACATCTTCACGCTCTCCTGCCTGGTGGGTCCTACCTCTAAGGTCAGACAAGAGTTCAGCCTTCCAAGACCTGCAGGAGTGGCGGTTCCTAGGACCAGCTGGGTGAGCAAGGCCTTGATTTGGAATAACCAATGACTTCACACCGGAAGGCAGACACCAAAATGTGTCCATGGATGGGCAGGGGCAGAACAGTGGCTGAGCACTGGAGCAAGGGAAGCCAGAAAGTTAACAGCCGGGATCTCTGGGAAAGATCTGGAAGTACAGAGAAGGAAGTCATTCCAGATGGAGTTCCTTTGTTACCTATGAGGGGCACAGCGTTAGGTCCAGAGAGGCTCCCTTCCCTTTCCTGAGCTGCTGCCCACAAGACTGGCAACAGGCAGGTGAGCCTGCATACAATGCTCCCCTTCCAGCGGGGAGAGTCTCTCTGACAATCTCCCAGGAGCCACATTTCCTCATCACTCCCGATGGCGCCTCTGTTCCTTTCTGCAATTTGCATGTTTAAAAAATTGGATCTAGCCTCCCCACTGTGCTGTCAAATCTGAGGTAAGAGCCCGTGCTTTTGCAAAACCCTCTCCCGGGGCCACGCTGGGAGAGATGGGTGTTCAACAAATACAGTTAATTAGTGAAGATGTGTGGATGAGAGGAACCTGAGCCTTAGAAGGCTCGCTGGAACGGGCTTACAAATAAATACAGCCGATAGACAGTTTTATCAGGCGTACGTGGATCTAACATGAACAGGCAAGTGGGAAGAGGGCTTCACATCTGTCTACTTCAGAGGGCAGAGGCAGGTGGAGGATGTAGATCATTTGGATGATAAACAAATTTTAGGGGGAACAAAAGGGCCTAAGGATGGATACTTGCATGTGTGTTTATATCTGGTAGTGTGTGTGCATGTGTGTGTGTTTATATCTGGCCGTGTGTGTGCAATTGTGTGTGTTTGTGTGTGCACATGTGTGCATACATAGGCCAGTATTGGATTTGACAAGATTGGCTGATGAACAAGCACAGGGAGCCTCCTGTCTCTCACCATTGTGCCCAGCTCTTACATGGTTGCTAGGGATCTGAACTCAAGTCCTCAAGCTTGCCAGCAAGCACTTTACCACTAAACCATCTCCACTGCCCCTGGATATTTTTCTTTGGAGGTGGGAATGGATCTGGGATATGAACAATAGCCTGAGATGGTCCACCCAGGCATGGACATGGTGGTATCCCTTAGTTTCTCTTCCTGGGGTGTGAGTCTGAAGAATCCTTGGAGAAGAGAGTGAAGACCACTGTTTTCCCCTTTGGTGGGTCTTTCAGTAGAAGAAGGGCCATCACAGTAGATGCTCTCCCTGGTCTCTGCAACCCTTCCCTTAAAATCGTCAGCATAGATTTCTCAGAAAATTAGGAAACAGCCTTCCTCAAGACCCAGCAATACCACTTTTGGGTATAAACCCAAAGGATGCTCAATCATACCACAAGGACATATGCTCAGCTATGTTCATAGCAGTTTTGTTTGTCATAGCAAGAACCTGGAAACAACCTAAATGCCCCCGACCAAAGAATGGATAAGGAAAATGTGGTACATTTACACAATGGAGTACTACACAGCAGGAAAAAAGATAATGACATCTTGAATTTTGCAGGCAAATGGATGAAACTAGAAAACATCATATTGAGTGAGGTAACCCAGACACAGAAAGACGATTATCACATGTACTGACTCATAGGTGGTTTCTAAACATAAAACAAAGAAAACTAGCCCACAAATCACAATCCCAGAGAACCTAGACAACAATGAGGACCCTAAGAGAGACTTACATAGATCTAATCTACATGGGAAGTAGAAAAAGACAAGATCTCCTGATAAATTGGGAGCATGGGGACCTTGGGAGAGGGTTAAAGTGGGGAGGAGAGAGGCAGGGAGGAGAGCAGAGAAAAATGTAGAGCTCAATAAAAATTAACTAAAAAAAGAAAAGAAAAAATCATCAGTATAGCAGACTGTCATCTTTTGTGCTAAAACCCCCTAGGCTTCAAAATCAAAGTAGTCTGTGTTCCCCTGGCTGAGTGAAGTAGAGAAGACCCCAGAACAATAGAAATTGTTTTCTTTCTCATTTTTAACCAACTACTGGAATTCTCCAGTGGGCATCCATTCTCAGATCTGTGTGTTTCCAGACATGTGTTTTGTACACAGTGACTGTTTCGTGTGTATTATCTAGTCATCTGACTGAAGACCCCAAGGAGACCAGCATCCCAAAGAAGCATATATTTTCTTCGCACCACTAAGCAAACATCCTAGGGGTGTATATGCAGTAGGCAATTACTAGATGCTGTTGGCTAATTGGGGAGCATAATTATGGAAGGCTAGTGAAACATAGCTGCAGGATAGATGGTCAAAAAAGCAAAGTTGCTGGGGGCTAGTCCAAAGACTTCTGAAGGCTCCATGTATAGATAGGGGAGGAAGTGCCAGCTGGCAGGCAGCTCTGCCTTCCAGTTAGAATGTCATCAGAATAACATTGCTATCTGCTTGGGGACTGTGGCAACAGAATTCTGTCCCCAGAATAAACTGCTGGGATGTGTAAATTGGGTGGTTGTCCTGGTTAGTTTTTATTCTTAACTTGTCACAGCCAAGAGTCACCTGGAAAGAGGGACCCTCAGCTGAAGAAGTGTCTTGATAAGATTGGCCTGTGAGAGATTGTCTTCACTGATAATTGATGTGGGAGAGCCCAGCCCACTGTGGGCAGCACCATCCCTAGGCTGTGTGAGAAAGGTAGCTGAGGGCTGGAGAATGGACTTTTCCAGAAGACCCAAGTTTGGTTCCCAGCATCCGTATCATGCCTTTTGCAACTGCCTGTGACCGCCACCTACAGAGGATCCAATGGCCCCTTCTGGTCTCTTCAGCTATCAGCATGCACACGGGACACTCTCACACAAACACATCTACCTAATAAAGTAAGAGCAAATCTTTAAAAATTTAAACAAGAGGAAAGCATGAGCCAGCAAGCAAGTCAGCAAACAGCATTCCTCCCCAAATTCTGCTTCTGGTTCCTGCTTAAGTTTCTGCCCTAGCCTCCCTCAACAACGAACTGGGGCCTGGAAGTACAAGCTAAAATAAATCCTTTCTTCCCTGAGGTTGCTTTTGGTCCTGGTGCTTGTCATAGCAACAGAAAAGCAGACTAGGAGAGTGGCAGGAGGTGTCCCAGAGCCTGTACTCACCGTGAACCTCTCAGGGTGGACACTTCACCAGTGACTAATTAAACACACACTAGCAGTGTTGACCAGACTGGGCAGCTAGCTTTCTTCCTGACAGTCCTTAAATATGAACTCGGGAACCTGGGTAGTCGAGTAACAACATAGCTCAGGAAATTATAGGTTTTATATTTCAGGAAAATTGGTGAATTTAGACAGCTTGTGTTTCTCCTTCCCATTAAGGAAGACAACCTTGGCCTCCGAGTTCTGGCTGACAAGGGCTTGTTACTGAGACAAGCTCTGGAAGGGAAAAAATATAATGTCCTCAATTATCTTGCCAGCTTTTGAGACGTTTAGAAAAAAAATCCATGCGCCCCACCTCGACATTCCTAAGCAGCTCGATTTTCTATGTGTTATAATTGGCTGTTCTGTCTGGGGACCGCTCTACTCCCTGGCTGGAGTGGGTAGGGCTTGTCATGCGACTCAAATTGTGGTTCTTGAGACCCTCCAACCCTCAGATCTCTGTTCCATTTCCCACCTACCACATGTCTCTCTTCTCTTTGTTTCTGTGTGGGGAGAGACAGTAGAGCACAGAAATGTCTAGCAAAGGCCCCAGCTGCAATCCTGCCTGGTTCTGCCATCAGTCAGCTGGCTGGTTCTAGCTGTCAGGAGTCCGGTTTCTCTACCTGTCAAACAGACAGAGTAATACCTGCCCAAATCACGGGCAGGATTGCTGGAAAGGGCGAGGCCCGGATGATGGACTTTTTTTCCCTCTATGTTTGCTGTCCACGATCATCACATAAAGCTGCCTGTCACAGACCCTTGGGACTGGTCCTAATAAGTCCTGGAGATGATTCAGGGCTTTCCCTGTAGGTGGCGCTGTGGCCTGGTAAATGCTGGAAGAAGTAAACCCGGGGCTGCTCTGATGATGACATTCAAGAAGTTTTAGAGGCTGTATTTCAAGCGCTATATGTCCTGGGTATATGTCCCTCCTTTAAGATCCCCAGCAGTCACAATTGGTTTCTCATAGGGCCAGTTACCTAGAACCAAGATTCTCTTACATCTCCTTTTTCTGTTCTACCCAGTGGATGGGGCTGACTCTCCTGCCCAGGCTCCACTTGCTAGATCCTTTGTTGACAGGTTGTCCACCCTCAAAAGTGAGCCACTTAACCCACATTTGGCTGGTGGGAACTGGAGCAGGCAGTGTGTCTGCACTCCCCTCAATCCCTGGGGAGTCTCTTAGCTAGGGGGCAGTCTACACTGGGAAACCCTCTTACTTTGACTTCCTTTCCAACCATGCTTAAGCTAGGCAGTCTAGGAAGGAGGTGAGCCAACGCTAAAAGCAAGAGGGCCTAAGCTGGTGAGCCAGATCATGGTGGTAAGGGCTTTGTTCAAAGCACCGAGGATGCAAGGTCTATCCCGGGAACGAACATGGTAGAAGGAGAGAAATGACTCCTTCAAGTTGTCCTTTGACCTCCATGTGCACAGTGTAGTAGGTGAGTATGCACACGCATGCTAGATAGATGAGTGGATGGATAGATAGATATAGATGATAGATAGATAGAGATAGATGATTGATAGATGATAGATACATGCTATGATAGATGATAGATAGATGATATAGATAGATAGAGATAGATGATTGATAGATGATAGATACATGCTATGATAGATGATAGATAGATGATATA
>NW_004949146.1:550235-572652 GCF_000317375.1 Microtus ochrogaster
TGATAGATAGATAGATAGATACATGCTATGATAGATGATAGACAGATAGATGATATAGATAGATACATAGATAGATAGATAGTAGATAGATAAATAGATAGATAGATGATTAGATAGATAGATAGATAGATGGATGGATGGATAGATAGATAGTAGATAGATAGAGAAATAGATGGATAGATACATGTTTTCTTTTTAAGGCAAAAAGGGCCATTGTCCTGTGTGGACCTCAGAACTCAAAGGCAGACCTTATAGGTCCAGTCTAAAGAGTAGGGTTTTGGAACCAGAGCCCTTCCTGTCCCGTCTGAAATGAAGATGACACCTTCTTGCATGCAGGGTGCATGGTGCTGCACTGAGCACTGCTGCTTTCCTAGTAGTCAACTGCTGTTCAATGAGGAGCAGGTATAATGGGGTCAGAGGGAGCAGATCACACTAGCTACTGAAGGAAGGGTGCAAGAGAGAAGGGATGGTGGGTCCTGTGGAGGAAGACTTCTTGGTAGGGTTCTGCCAACCCACCGTTTGTGTGTTGACCCCCGGGGACTTTGCGACAGTCGTCTGGGCACCAGGCAGCAAGCTGACTGTCTGTTTCATTTTATTCTGCAAAGCAAATAATGGGATCGGACTCTGAGGGTCATGTGTTGACCCGCAGTGGAGAGAGGAAATGACCACCACCCCGAACCGCAGTTTCCTAACTGGAGAGCTGCAGGGCCCTGAGGGCGGCACCCAGTCTCCATGGTGAAGCCTACACTGAGCAAATTACAGGCACTGCGGCTCTGCCTTAGGGGAGAGCGGCCTGGAGAGAGGCTTCAGACTGGGACAGCCAGTACACAGCAAGAGACAAGGCTACCTCACTCTCAGCCTCCAGGGGCAGCTGGGATTTTCTCTCCTAAGAGGAGAGCACATTGGGCATCAGAGCTGAGTCTGGGGCTGGTGGTTGTTGGTATAGCTTTCACATCCCAAAGCTTCTCAATGAGGGAGCAAAGGACAGGCGCCATAGAGGCTTGGGGAGCTCTGTGGAATCATGCCACATCCCCGAGAATCACAAAGGATGCTCTTACACACCTCAGTGTCCTTGGACATGCTGTTCCTCTGCAGAGCCTGCCCTTTCCTACCCTCGGCTGCTGGCATCTGCCAGGGTCCCAGATGCCTCCTTCTCTTCGGTGCTGCAGGACAGAGG
Source organism: Microtus ochrogaster (assembly GCF_000317375.1). Lineage (NCBI taxonomy): Eukaryota > Metazoa > Chordata > Mammalia > Rodentia > Cricetidae > Microtus > Microtus ochrogaster. The sequence goes on from NW_004949146.1 coordinate 551,413, forward strand.
AGCGGTGCCTCCTATGAGAGGCTCTGATGCTATCTGCATGTTTCCTTCCACTGCTGTCACTCCGAAAGACCATTATTTGAAGCCAATATGGCAGAAAGTGCCTGAATCCCAGCCCTCAGGAGGCAGAGGCAGGAGAATCACTATAAGCTCGATGCCAGCCTGGTCTACATAGTGATTTCCAGATTAGTCAGAGCTAGATCTCTGGCCTCAAGAAAACAGAGGGATGGAGCAAGTGAGAGAGATCATTACTTATCTAGTGCCTCCTGTCCCATAGATAATGCACTCTTGAAACAAACAGCTGGACAGGTTTGTCTGTGGATTTGACAGGGGTGGCCGCCACCTTCCTCTGCACTTGTATTGACAGTATCTTATCCTGTTAGAAGCTTGGCAGAGAGTCACAGACATGCTTGCAAGGGTTAGTGTTTTTATTAAAAGCCAGCTGGATAGAAGGATCTAGAGCAACGAGGCCTTCTGTTGGATTCCAGAAATCTAAATTTTTTTTTCTTTCCTAATAATTAGAAAAGACCAGCTTGGATTGGTCTTTAAATGCCGAGTCTGAGCTCCAACTAGCTAAGCCTATTGTTCCCATTTGAGGCAACCTACATATCTTAAACTCTTCCCACTGGAGGGGGAGGAACACAGGGCTTCCCAGGCAGAAATCCAGGGGGACAGCAGCGAGGCCACAGAGGGAGAGGCACAAAAGCATCTTCATTTGATTTGGTGATGCAAAAACAAAGTGTTCCGCTTGTTTTGCTCTTAAAATGGAGAGCGGGGAACAGAAAGTGATTTAACAAGCAAAGGGGTGAAGAGTCCTGCCTTGTGTAGGGGCCGATTTAGGAGGGGACAGTGGGGGAGACAGGGACAATGGAAGGAGGGCAGTGTGCAGGGATGGTGATGGAGATGGTGGTGAGAGACGGCTGAAAAGGCCGGAAGAGGCCAAGATGGAAACTTGCTCATATGTTTGTGCATGTGTATTACACATATACACACTTACATGCACACACTTTGTATCATTGAAAATTTGCTCCATAAAATTAATATTTTTTTCTTTTCTTTTCTTTTTTTTTATTTATTAAGGATTTCTGCCTCCTCCCCGCCACCGCCTCCCATTTCCCTCGCCCTCCCCCGATCAAGTCCCTCTCCCTCATCAGCTTGAAGAGCAATCAGGGTTCCCTGACCTGTGGGAAGTCCAAGGACCGCCCACCTCCATCCAGGTCTAGTAAGGTGAACATCCAAACTGCCCAGGCTCCCCCAAAGCCAGTACGTGCAGTAGGATCAAAAACCCATTGCCATTGTTCTTGAGTTCTCAGTAGTCCTCATTGTCCGCTATGTTCAGCAAGTCCGGTTTTATCCCATGCTTTTTCAGACCCAGGCCAGCTGGCCTTGGTGAATTCCGGATAGAACATCCTCATTGTCTCAGTGTGTGGGTGTACCCCTCACGGTCCTGAGTTCCTTGCTCGTGCTCCCTCTCCTTCTGCTCCTGATTTGGACCTTGAGATTTCTGTCCGGTGCTCCAATTTGGGTCTCTGTCTCTGTCTCCTTTCATCGCCTGATGAAGGTTAATATTCAGGGGGATGCCTATATGTTTGTCTTTGGATTCACCTTCTTATTTAGCTTCTCTAGGATTGCAAATTATAAGCCCAATGTCCTTTATTTATGGCTAGAAACCAAATATGAGTGAGTACATCCCATGTTCCTCTTTTTGGGTCTGGCTTACCTCACTCAGGATAGTGTTTTCTATTTCCATCCATTTGTACGCAAAATTCAAGAAGTCCTTGTTTTTTACTGCTGAGTAATACTCTAATATGTATATATCCCATACTTTCTTCAGCCATTCTTCCATTGAAGGGCATCTAGGTTGTTTCCAGGTTCTGGCTATTACAAACAATGCTGCTATGAACATAGTTGAGCATATACTTTTGTTGTTTGATAGGGCCTCTCTTGGGTATATGCCCAAGAGTGGTATTGCTGGGTCCAGGGGTAGGTTGATCCCTAATTTCCTGAGAAACCGCCACACTGCTTTCCAGAGTGGTTGCACAAGTTTGCATTCCCACCAGCAATGGATGAGTGTACCCCTTTCTCCACACCCTCTCCAGCAAAGGCTATCATTGGTGTTTTTGATTTTAGCCATTCTGACAGGTGTAAGATGGTATCTTAAAGTTGTCTTGATTTGCATTTCCCTGATCGCTAAGGAAGTTGAGCATGACCTTAAGAGTCTTTGGCCATTTGAATTTCTTCTGTTGAGAATTCTCTGTTCAGCTCAGTGTCCCATTTTATAATTGGGTTGATTAGCCTTTTACGGTCTAGTTTCTTGAGTTCTTTATATATTTTTGAGATCAGACCTTTGTCAGTTGCGGGGTTGGTGAAGATCTTCTCCCAGTCAGTGGTTGCCTTTTTGTTTTAGTGACAGTGTCCTTTGCTTTACAGGAGCTTCTCAGTCTCAGGAGGTCCCATTTATTCAATGTTGCCCTTAATGTCTGTGCTGCTGGAGTTATACGTAGGAAGTGGTCTCCTGTGCCCATGTGTTGTAGAGTACTTCCCACTTTCTCTTCTATCAGTTTCAGTGTGTTTGGACTGATATTGAGGTCTTTAATCCATTTGGACTTGAGTTTTGTGCATGGTAATAGATAAAATTAATATTTTACTTTATTTGTCTACAGTAAGAGACAAATTACTGTCTCTGTCTCTCTCTCAGTCTATGTCTCTCTCTCTCTGTGTGTGTGTATGTGTGTGTGTGTGTGTGTGTGTGTGTGTGTGTGTGTGTATGTGTGTGTGTGTATGTGTGGACCAAGGAACAACCCTGGCTATTATTCTTTAGACATCATGTTGTGCAAAGCCTGGAGAAGATTCTATGATAACCATATTTTTGGTTTTGAATAAGTGAGTTTATGAAATATACAGCAAGCCAGCATAAAGAAACAAACAGCAAGTAGCAGATGAATAGGTGGATAGATAGGCAGAAAAGCATCATTAAACTGGGTTCTCAAAGCATTCAGTAGAAATCAACTAGGGTCTCTTTAAGCCATCTGGAGTTTCTAAGAGGGAGTCCTGGGCAGATCAGTGTCCCCTTGGGTCATGCTTCCAAGCAAAGGAACAAACAGCAGCAGGGAGAGATGACAGCAACAAGTCAGGAGCACATGACATCCAGCAGAAACCACCTGGGGAAGTTGAGGCAGCCGGCTGGAGTTCCTGGCACAGCTTTCTCATCTTGGCTGAACTTTTGTGTCCTGGGGTGAAGAGTAGCAGCCTCTGTGGGAATGGCTTCCCTTCTAGCAGGTTTCCAGGGCACAGTGACATCCCTCTTGGGCTGTTTTGCTGTCCGCTTACATCCCCTTACATAGAGTCAGGGGCCAGTCCATGCCCAGGCTAGGGACCTTGGAGGACACCTAGAGACAAACAGGCTTCAGTCTGAAATGGGGGCAGAGCAACTGCGCTTGCAGAGGCAGCTTCTCAGTGAGCTCAAACAGCAGCACATGGAGTTTACCGATACAATGTATATTAGACAGCATTCACGGTTTTTGTTTTTTGTGGTTTTGTTTTTTGCTTTTTGTTTTTTTGTTTTGTTTTGTTTTTTTTTAGACAAGGTTTATCATTGTCTTGAAACATGACTAGATAGGCTAAGCTAGCTGCCCAGTGTGCCCCAGGGATTCGCCCATCTGTCTCTGTCTCCCCGGTACTAGGATTATTAAACACACACCACTGGGCCTGGCTCTTTTTTTTTTTTTTTTTTTTTGGTATTTTGAGACAGGGTTTCTATGTTTAACAGTCCTAGCAGTCCTAGCTGTCCTGGACCTTGCTCTTGTAGACCAGGCTGGCCTCGAACTCACAGAGATCTGCCTGCCTCTGCCTTCTGAGTGCTGGGATTAAAGGCGTGTGCCTCCACCATCCGGCCTTTTTAATATAGATATAGGTTCTGGGTATTGAACTTAGGTCCCTGTGCTTGCAGGGCAAGTCTTTTATTGAGTCCTCTCTCAGCCCTAAACCAGTACTTTTCGCTTTGTTTTTAATGCATTTTCAGAGACAAGTGACCTTCACCACACCCTAATTTGAATGACTCTAGCCTCTACAGTCTTTCCTTGGGTTCTTGAGTGACACATCTCCTTTTGGCTTTTTGTACTTCTGTGATCAGTCCTCCTGCCTGTCCTGTCCAGGTTTCTCTCTGTGCTGCTCTAGCTTCTGTCTTTTATGTTGGAGATGTTCCTCCAGCTCTTAGCTATCTTCTGCAGCATCGAGAGTAACGAAAGCAGTCTAACGCACTGAAATCAAACAGTCTCTGCAGGGGCGCGTCTGCCATTGCTGAAGTTCATCCTCAGAGCCAGAGGTCCTAGCCTTTTTGGGGGATCCCCAGTGTCAGCTGCAATGACTCTTTTCTGGAGGCCATTTTATGTCCCTGGGACTATTGGGTAGGAATAGGAGAGGAGAAAAGAGTCTGATGTTCTACAGTGCAGTAGGGTGACTAGAGCTAGCAGTAATTTACTAAGTGTTTCGACCTGGCTGAAGAAAAGGGTTTTGATTGTCTACAGCACAAATAAGTGACACACGTGAGCAGTGAGGGCATGTGAATCGCCCGGATTTGCTCATTATGCATGGTGCACACATAGCAGGACATTACACTAGAGATGGCTCAGTGGTTAAGAACACTTTCTACAGCTTGGCACACACCTTTAATCCCAGCACTCGGGAAGAAGAGGCAGGCAGATCTCTGCGAGTTCAAGTCCAGCCTGGTCTACAGAGCTAGTTCCAGGACAGGCTCCAAAGATACAGAGAAACCCTGTCTCAAACAAAACAAAACAAAACAAAAACCCACAAACAAAACAAAAACAAAAAAACCAGAAACAACACTTTCTACTCCTGGACAGGACTCGTTTGATTCCCAGCATCCTTGTCGAGTGGCTCATTTAACTCCAGCTACAGGGGGGTCCCACGCCATTTACTTCTACAAGCACCTTCACTCACATGCACATACTACTCCCAAAACATACATACAATAAAAATAACACAAAGAAATATATTTTTAAAATCACATAGTAAGGTCCGGGAAGAGAGCTCAGTTAGTCAAGTGCTTGCAATGAGAGCATAAGAGCCTGCATTCAAGCCTCAGAATGCACGGAAAAAAAAAGCCAAGGATATGTGGTATATGTACAGTTGTAATCCCAGCACCGGGGAGGCTGAGGCAGGAACGTTCTTGGTGCTTAGCCAGTGAGCCTAGCCTGCTCAACAATGTTAGGAGCCAATTTCCTCCTAAAATCATTGCAGGAACCATCACCCTGGGGAGTCTACAGAGAACCCCACACCCATAATTGTGTTAGGAATCGTTCTATTGACAGAGCCTACCCCACACCCAAATTGGCTGATGGAGAGCTATCTGGAGAGCTATCTGTTAGCAGAACCCACCCCACATTCCAAACTATCTAGGGAACTAGGTGTGTTAACTCGTGACTTCTTGGCCTACAGTGACCTGACCGAAGATAACCTCCTGCCTACGTGACCAACACGGACCACGTGACCAACGTGAACCACAGAGCAAGAGCCCAGACCCCTGTGCCCATCCCCCAACTCCTTACCATATATAAAGCTGTACCCCATCTCTAGTAAACGGAGGCTCTGACAAATGTAGCATGGCCTTCTTCTTCTCTCCTAGCCCATTTATCTTACAGATAGTGCCTCTCCGGGACCCTGGAATAACTGAACTGCCAGACGGTTACTAACCCTAGACGATGTAACCTGTCAAGGCAATCAACACAACAAGCCCCAGGCCGGTGAGAGACCAGCCATCTCCAAAAACAAGGGGACAGCGGTTGAGGAATGACACCTGAGATTGGCCTCTGGTACATGCACGGGTGTGAACACACACATATACACGGGTGTGAACACACTCGTGAACACACACATATTGTATTGTACCCTAAAAGTAGGTGCAATCATGTATCAATTTAGAAAATCAAGGTAAGGGGCTAAAAAGATGGCTCAGTGTTTACTGAGGACCAGAGTTCAGATCCCCGCAGCCACAAAACAAGTCAGGTATCTTTCACATACCTATAAACCCAGCTCTGAGGACCACTGAGGCTTGCTGTCTGCTAGCCAAGGCATGAAAATGGAAGCCCCAGGTTGAGGGAGAGACTCAATCTTAAAGGAACAATGGAGAGTAACAGAAGACCCCTGGTGCCCTCCTCTGGCCTCCACATGAGTGTACGGCATCCCCCAACACATGCGAGCATACACAGATGCATACGTCCATGCATACAAGAATAAATAAATAAGACTTTAAGCACCAGGATAAAGCCTACCAACAAAAAGAATTAAGAATCCAGAAGCCCATAAACTTTTATCTGGAGGGGACGGTATGGGTGAGAACAGAGTGCAGTTCTGGTTTCTCATGGCTTTGTTGTAGCCTGGGGGTTAAGATGAAGAGGGAGGTACATGGCCTGGAGGCTGAGGTGGGGTGGGAGGTACGAACAGGCAGCAGAAAGATTTATCTAATCTTCTGGTTTCCGTGATGGTGCTGTTCTTTTTCGCTCTTCCTGTTCATGTGGTTTTAGACCCTCAATTTCTCCACCAAACAGACTTCCTGATAGGTTAGAGAAAGGTGGGTCACTTGACTGAACTGAACGGAAAGGGGAACTGGGCCTGTTCAGCTTCTTTCCTTTGTTTGAACAATTGTCTCACTTATCTCAAATGACCTTCGACTCTTTACAAAGCTAAGAATGACCTTGAACTCCTGATCCTCCTGCCTCCAACCCCCCTGAGTGCTAAGATTACCGGTGTGCACCGCTGTGCCCTGTATGCTCCTTATACCAACTTCAGACAAGTCGCCCAGTCTTCCTCTGTATACTTCCTTCCTGTCTCTGCAGTGCCCGGTGCCTGAAATTTCAGGCCTTGCCAAGATTCCACAGCTTGTCTCGGCTCCATCCTCGCTAGTCTCCCCTGTGTGGGCACATGGTCTTCCAATGCCTCGGTGCCCATGATGCCTCCTCCCCTGCCTCCCAGCTTCAAAAATCTGTGGACAGCTTTGATCTTCTCCTGGAGCTTTTCTCTCATTCTTTGTTTTTCTTCTTGTGGACAGATCTCCCAACCCCCACCTTTTAGCCCTGGCTTACGTCATGTCACATTACGTTTTAGTAGGGTTTCTGCAGGAAAGAAGTCACCATGTGTTCCATCTGCTACGTTTGAAATACGGATTAAAGAGTTAAAATTTTTAAAAGTTCAATAAAATTTATTTTGTGAGCTATCAGTGCAAATATAAAAGTTAGACACATTTGTGGGGCTCCCTGGGATGTTTCTATACACACATGGTAAAATCAGAAATGCTGAAGATTTTCCAGATCTTTCTTCTCTGGCTTTTTGTAATCCATATTACATTTTCTCACCAGCCTGGTCTACAGAGCTAGTTCCAGGACAGGCTCCAAAGCCACAGAAAAACCCTGTCTCGAAAAACCAAAAAAAAAAAAAAAACCAAAAAAAAAAAAACCATTTTCTCCCTCATCTTAATTCACCCTACTGTGCAAATGCACCCCAGAACTCACTGTGTGTACTGTAATTTAACACCTGTGGGTCAACCTCCCCCCACCTTGCTTCTCTCCCTGCTTTCTGGAAACCAGTATACTTATTCTCAACTTCCAAGAGAGCAACTTTTTTTCTGTTCTCTTTTTGTAGATTCTGCATGTAAATGAGACAACTTCTCATTTTTTGTGTATGTGCGTGTTGCATGTATTACATGTGTGTTGCATGTGTGTTGCATGTGTGTTTTGCATGTGTGTTACATGTGTTGCGTGTGTGTGTTACATGTGTGTGTGTTGCATATGTGTGTAAGCCAAAGCTTGCTGTTGGGTGTCGACTTGGATTGCTTTCCACTTTATCTTATGAGACTCTCTGCCTCCTGAAGTGCTGGGATTACTGTGCCTCTGGTTGCACCCACCCCCCCATCCCCCAACCCCCCACCCCCTGCCGAGCCCTTAAGTTTTTCAAACAGGGCCTTTCTATGTACCCCAGACTGACCTGAAATACATGATCCTCTTTGCCTCGGACTCTCAAAGTACTGGGGTTCTAGGGCTCTGCACCATATTTGGCTCACTTTTAATTTAACTAATTAATTTGTTTTTAAAGCTCAAGGACAAAATTTCATTAGAATTTAAAAGAAGAACCCAAGGTAGGCAAATATGTAAATCTCCAAAGCTTCCCAGAGGAGGAAGATGTGACAAGAGAGAAATACATGCTGTTTCATAAGCAGCCGCATGGCAGGAGATGAAGGTGGCTTCAGAGGGAAAGAGAAAGCCCAGCGTGTCTGTGAAAGCGTGCCCAGGCTATGGCCGATAACCAAAGGAAAAAGAAGTTACGCTTTTGAGTGGGCAGACTTAGCTTAGCTACGTGGCTACAGCTCCATAAGCCACCACCTATTTTTATATATTTATATATTTATTTATTTTGAGGAAACTCCATATTCTTTTCCATATGGCTGTACTAATTTGCACTCCCACCAACAGCGCCCAAGCTTCTCTTTTTTCCACATCCTCCCTGCCCCTGTTATCTTTGGTCTTTTCAGTACTAGGTCTTCTTTGCCAGAGTGGGGTGCCAGCTACCTGCTGCTTTAGAAACTTAAATCTACCTTGTGTTTTTGCAACACAAAAAACACAGCTGGGAAACTTACTTACTCTCTACCTTAACGGGAGGCTTACTTACTCTGTACTGGACAAAGCCAAAAGGACCTTTTGAATCTAAGTGACTAAGGTTTTTATTTGTTTTGTTTTCTGAGACAAGGTTTCACCGTGAAGCCTTGGCTGGCCTGGAACCCACATGAGTCTGCTTCCTGGGTGCTGGGATTGAAGGCATACAGTACCACACTTGGCAAAGATTTCTTTTCTTTAATTATGTGTATGTGTCTGCATGTGGATATGTACGTCTAACTCCAGTTCCAGGGGATCCAATGCCCTCTTCTGGCTTCCACGGGCACCAGGCAGGCACATGGTGCACAGACATCAACAGGCAGGCAAAAAACCCATACACATAAATTAATTTTTTTAAATGAAAATAATGTCAGAAAATGAAGGAAATCCCAAGAAGGGGCAGGAGGTGTTTGAAGGAACAGACTTTTGGCCTGTAGAGAATTGGAAAGTGTTGGTACTCTTTAACTGGGAGATTAGGAGTCTCTGGGGTGGTTGAGTGATTCTTTTGAATCCAGGTTCCTTAAAGTGACATCCGCCCTGGTATCCTTGCCATTGGTTTATTTTGTGCTCACGTCAATGTCTAAGCACCCATGGAAAGGGTAGGTGGGGATGAGTGGTCAGGATGGGTTAAACAGTCACAAATGAAAAAGGAAATTTCAGCCGGGCGATGGTGGCGCACGCCTTTAATCCCAGCACTCGGGAGGCAGAGGCAGGCGGATCTCTGTGAGTTCGAGACCAGCCTGGTCTACAAGAGCTAGTTCCAGGACAGGCTCCAAAGCCACAGAGAAACCCTGTCTTGAAAAACCAAAAAAAAAAAAAAAAAGAAAAAGGAAATTTCAGTGACTCGCTGGACACAGTGGCCCATACCTAAACCTCAGCACTGGGAGGCTGCCGCAGGAGGATTGCTGTGAGTTTGGGGGCTAGTTATGCAGTTAGTTCCATGCCAGCCTAGGCTTAGATAACAAGGCTCTATCACAAGACCCAAAACATCAGACGAGCTTCTCCTCCACCCACTAACAACTTCAGGGAGAAAAGGGGTTTTAGCTTACAGTTTTTAAGAGGGTGTCAGCCATCACAGAAGCAGAGGTGTTGAGGCAGGAGAGCCAACTGTCAGGAAGCAGCAGACAGGAAGTGGAGCTGGGCTATGAGACTTCAAGGCCCACCCTGAGTAGCCTACTTCCTCCAGCAAGCCTTCATTCCCTAAAGGTTCTGCTACCTCCCAAAGCAGCGCTGCCAGCCGAGGACCAAGTGTTCAGACACGGGAGCCTGTGGAGGACATTCAGATTCAAACCGCAGCACCCTCTTGACTCTGGGATCTCCCCCTGCCCTCCACATGTGGGGCCCCATAGTTTGCAAAGCCAAAGTGGCAGGGCCAGGCATGATCTGGGCATCATGAAGGCTGGAGCTTGTGCTATTTTGAGTGTCTTCAGTAAGATGAATAATATAATCATCTACACAAAACAGATACAAGATGAAGAAAGGGGCATTCGCAAGTGGAGATAAGACAAGCCCATGACTTCCCAGGATTCAATAGCCTTTAACGTGTGTGTGTGTGTGTGTGTGTGTGTGTGTGTGTGTGTGTGTGTGTGTGTGTGTGTGCATGTCCACATGTGTGTGCGTGCACATGTATGTGCATGCCCAACAGCCTGAAGAAGTCAGAGGACAACGTTGGGCATCATCTTCAGGAATGCTGTCCACCTTCTTTAAACAGATTCTCTCATTAGCCTAAAGACCACCAATTAAGCTATAGTGGTCAGCCAGCGAATCCCCGTGACCCTCCTGTTCCCACCTCCCCAGCACTGGGATTTCATACCACCACATCAAGTTTTTGTGTTGGTGCTGGGATGGAACACTGGTTCTCATGCTTGCCAGGCAAATGCTTTATGGACTGAGTCCAGTCCCGTAGACTTGTAAGGGTCTTCCCTCAAAAACTTGCGCTTCCAACTCCTAGATCATCTTCATGGAATGTTTCCCCAAATCTTTAGCCCTGCAGACTTTGCTGAATGCTCACATATAGTCAAGGGCTTGGGCTGGGCTCTTTGTTACCTGCCTCTGGGGTTGGTAAGGCAAGCACTGGCCTGGTCAAAAGGTCCTGCTTAAGCATCTGGCCCTGGCTTGGAGTCTGAGCATGCAAGTGGTGGCAAGCAGAGGAGGGGATGAAAACAGAGCCAGCCCAGAGAGCAGCACCACTGGTGACCGAGCTGAGAGACGGGTGGCTCTCTGCAGGCTCCAGACAGCTCCTGTGTACAGGGAGGCCATTGCCCTGATAGGGAACGTCCCTGCTTGTGCAGCGAGCTCAGCCGCCGTGGAAGGAGAGTCTCAGTCATTTGCTGCATTCACCTGTCATCCCTGTACCCTCTGGTGGGACCGGAGTCAGATGTCACCACCACACAGCGTGGTTGGCAGCTCTGCTGGACACTTGGTCTGGAGCCCAGCTGACAGCCCCATCGCCATAGCTGTCCCTGACATTGTCTGGACTTTTTGAGCTGACTGAACCACAGTGTCTGGAAAACTCTAATCGCTACAGTCTGCAGACAGACTCGAAAGGATTTTCTTTTATCTTGGAGATTTTAACCAATAGAAAATTACATACTTTTTGTGGTTTCTGGGCCCATCTCACCCAGGCCCTGCCACAGACTCCTAGAATGTCCTTGCAGAGGTCTTCATTCCCCTGAGTCTTTTTCCTAAGAAAATAACTCGGAAGAGCTACTTTAGTTTCCGAGGTCAAGGCCAACATGAGCCCGAGGAGTAGAAGAAAGGCAATAAATACTGACACCTCAAGTTTGTCTTTGGTCAAGTTGAGCAGGTGATTGCCTGGTGGTTATGGGGGGACCAGTTCAGTGCGGTGGGATGACTAGGCAGGTCAGGGCCCTTGGGAGCCCCAGATCTGCATTCTGGTTTATACTCTACTCCTTTGGTTACCCTGAGCTAGGACCTGACATGACTACAGAGGGAAGAAAAACAGCCAGCATCCCTGAGGTGACCTGGCTTGGTCTTCTCGCTCAGAAACACATTGTACTCAGCCCAGACTTGCAAATGCATTTTAAAAGGCTGCCTAATGAAACAAAGGCGAAACAGCTCAGAGCTCTGCAAGCCTCTGTGTGGAGCTGGAGTGGGGGAGAACAGAGGCTGTCCTAGCCAGCGAAGGGGGCTGGGAACTGCCAGGATGGCCCAAGATGCTTTGGGTTCACGGTGATCCAGTGAACTAATATACCCAGAAAATCTCTCCCCGTTTACACTAGTTACTTTAAACTTTTTTTTTAAAGATTTATTTATTATGTATACAACATTCCTTCCATGTATGTTTGCAGGCCAGAAGAGAGCATCAGATCTCATTATAGATGGCTGTGAGTCACCATGTGGTTGCTGGGAATTGAACTCAGGACCTCTGGAAGAGTAGTCAATGCTCTTAACCTCTGAGCCATCTCTCCAGCCCCTAGTTACTTTAAACTTAAACCTGCTGAATCTGCCTCTAATTTGGGGCCATATATCCTTTAGGGGTTTCATCAGTGAACTTCAAAGCCCGTGGATATTATATACCAAATTTCAAGTATATCAAAGCTTTCATGTACCTGGGTTTTGACTTTTTTTTTTTTTTTTTTGGAAAGAGAAATCAACTTCTTGCCTAATTCTCCAGAGGCCTCGGGAACCAAATCAGAAAGCCTTAGTCTAGTCCTTGCTGGAGGCTGGAAAAGGCCAGGCTACTCATAATCCCAGGAGGGCCTCTGGGAAGGGGGATGCAGGCTGTGCTCACTTTTGTAGTGAGTGAGGCTGGGTACCCCAAGGAAAGGCAGGACATGGCTGTACTTTCTCCCCTGTGCTTCTCTCTGGCAAACTGTCGGGGGCTTCTATAGATGCCCTACTCAGATCTCGGCATAGTTGACATTCTTAGTGAACCAGGTTCTAGACTGGGTGTGGAGGACATAAGGAAGATCAGACATGGGTCTTGTCTACCCACGTGGCTTACTGGAGAACTGGGGGTGCCCAGAAAGTTTATCACACACTAGGTATGTGCGATACATAAAGGTGAAAAGTAGCTCGAATGATAGAGCATTTGCCTATCATGCATGAAGTACCGGGTCCAGCATCAGCACGTTAAAAAGAAGAAGAAGGGAAAAACAAATCTGGGGAGGTGAAGGCTAGAGGGTCAGGGGTTAAGAGGCCTTCTTGACTACATACCAACTTCAAGGCCAACCTGGACTGTACGAGACTTCTAACAAAGACAAAAGAGATCTGGGCAGCTTGGGAAGAGAAGGATGAACTGAGCTCCTCCTGGAGAAGTTGAATGGCCACTGGACAGGTGAGTCAGGTGGCATGCTTCTTAGGGTCAAGCACCAGGATGCAAGGCAGGCTGTCATATCTGAGAGCCTCGGGTACCTATCAGGATGATATCATAGCAATTCTTCACCAAGCTCTCAAACCAGATGAGGTCACATCCATTCAGTAGACCTAGAGATTGGTCTTCAAAGTGGGGTCCGGCTTTTGCAAAGGTCTAGGAGGGCGCTGAAAACCCCGAGGACAGCACGGATAGAGGCATCCCCTGGGATTGGCACTTGAGGCTGACTCAGCGATTCAGCTAGGAGTTACTCCAGCAGCATTAGGATCCCATGACTCGGCAGTCCTTGGGCCGATGACGCAGCAGTTTGAAGGTGTATGGGTACTGGCAATGAGGTCTGTAGAGAGCACAGAAATCAGAGCTGCCAATCATGATAATAATCATTACCACAAATGAATGGGAGCTCATTGGGGATTGAGGCCCACATGGTGTTTATAGGATAACTTACTAGATGGACCTTTGGATTGCGCAAATGGGGGTGAGTTCTGATGGTCAACACTCCATGGCCTACCCGGTACCGTCTTCATTTCCAGCTAATCCCTTCCCTCCACATTTCTGACTCACGCATCTTCCCTTACCGGTTATAATACACGACCTACCTCATTGGTTCATTGCTTGGTTGACTTGTTTTCTTCTTCGAAACAGGATCTCATATAGCCCAGGCTGGTCTTGAACTCATATGTGGATGAGGCTAGCCTTAAATTTTCTGGTCCTCTTAACTCTGTCTCTCAGTATTGAGATTATAGGCATGTGTTACAGTACCTGGCTTGATCCCTTCGGAGTGTCCTGAAGGGTAAGAGCCAGATAAGACTCCCCACTTCTCCTAGTTCAGCTCCTCACTGTATGGGAGATAAAAAACTAAAACCCATAAATGGGAGAGAATTTAAAGACATGGTCTCATGTAGCCCAGGCTTGCCTCGCTATGGTCCCCTGAATATTGGTATTACAAGCATTCACTTGCACACCTAGTTTTATGCCTTGTTGGGAATTGAACCCAGGACCTTGTGTATGCTAGGCAAGCACTCTACTAACTGAGCTCTATCTCCAAATTGGGAGGGAGTTGCTTTTCTAAGTCATAGAAAAGCACCCTGAGTACAGCTATGACTGCTCTGGGACTCCAGCCAGGAGGCCTGGGTTATCCCGCACTGGCTATCCATATGATCTTGACTGTAAAATCCTCTAGGGAAGGGCCACAGATAAGCTGGGTATGCACACCCGCACTATATCACTCTCCTTCGAAGCTATTTCCTCTGTCACCTAGGTCGCCTGGTGCCCCTTTGTGTCAAGAGGCTAAGATGGGCAGGGTAAGCCTCCCCAGAGTGAAGCTTTCTTGAAGACACGTGTGAAGAGATCTGTGAGAATAATCTGGGCTGTCCTCTGTCCAGCCCTGTGTGAGTAAAGAAACACACACCATGGCCAGCTTCGGGACACTGAAACAGCCATTTGCTTTGAAACCTGCTTAGTTGCAACCCTTGCCTGATTCCTATAGTCCTCCAGATGCAGGTCCGCTTGAGCCTGTCTCCCCTGGCCCACCCCTTGGCTGGTGGTCAATGGCCCAGACCCTGCTTGCACAACCCAACCCTTTACTTGCTCCCTGTTCTTTTCTGGTGAGACTCCTGTGCTCCACCCACTGGGGCAACATTGCTGTTTGCCATCTTGAGCTTCTATCCTTGCCTCAGCAACTAGTAAGGAAAGAAGCATGATCTGCTCCCTGGGCCTGATCTGCAGTGGTGTTTATCTCCCTAGCCTCCCCAGCCCCGGAACTGCTGCAGTAGCCCAAGAATAGGGTGCTATGACTGCTAAGCTCAAACTGAATATGCATGGGGTCTCCTGGGGGAAGCACAGGCCACTGGGGTCCCCCTGGGTCCCCCTGGGCTTCTAATTAGGCAGGTGTCTAGGGTGGACCCTAGAATTTGCATCCAACAGCTGCCCAGGTTCTGCTGCTGCTGGCCAAGGGACCATTTGAACCACAGCTGCCAGGCAGCTTTTTCTGACTTACCCCAGGGACGTGGTATGTTCTTTCTTTTCCGTATCTGAGAAAGACAGCATCAGCATAGCAACTCAGGCCATGGTAGGCTGGGTGGGGTGAGGACCACGAGGACAGCGGTTCCTCCCTCCCTCTGTTCTTAGTCCTCAGTCTGCTGGCCTGCTCTGCTCAGAATGTGAGCAACCAACCGAGCCAGTCTTTCCCAGGGCCAGCAGTGTTACAGGAATTAAGGCCCTGCTTTAGCCTTGGATTAATTTTATCCATTTTTTTTTTTACTTGGAGTTGCTCTTGGTAAGAGCTTGATATTTTATTCAGAGTGTTAAGTGGCTGACAGAAACTGAGTGTGACAAGGGATTACTTTGGAAATGCCTCTGCGAGGCAGGATGTGAGAGAAACACTTTGAAGGAAAGCTAAAGCTGGCCTCGGCTGAGGGCGGAGGGCCTTTCTCAGGGTCCAGAGCCTCGTGCTGTGCTCTGTATGACATAGACGTGCCAGACACTGGTTTTAGCTCAGGAGCCAAGCAACCCTGCTATTCTCCTTTCCCCCAAGCTCGAGATTTTGGGGGGGATTCTTGCCATCTCTTGGCCTCTAATAGTTCTGACAAAGGCCCAGCCTCTCAGCTCTTGCTTGGCTCAACTTCTTTCCTCTGTCCCTCTTTATCCTCCTTCCCTGTGCTAAAGATGGACCTCAGGACCTCATATGTGAGGCAATCATCTTACGAATCAAGCTATATCTCCAGCTGTGTATGTGTGGTGTGAGTGGTGTGTGTGTGTGTGTGTGTGATGTGTGGTATATGTGTTGTGTGTGTGATATGTATATGTGTGGTGTATGTGTGTGGTGTATGTATGGGCACGATGTATTTATGTGGTATATGTGGTGTGTGTTGTATGTGTGGTGTGTGTGTGTATGTGTATGGTGTGTGTATGTGTGTGTGCTTATGCATGTGGTGTGTGTATGTGTGTGGTGTGTGTGGTATGTGTGGTGTGTGTGTGTGTGTGTGCATGTCTGATAGAATAAGCAATCTACAGAAGAACAGGCATCTATTTCAATGTCCTCTTGACAGTCCCATGTGAAAGGTTAGTGCAGCCCAGGCCCATAGAGGGCGGGGAATGGCAGTGGAGTTTGAGCCACACACAGGGATATATCCTGTCTATCAAATTTCCTTCTACTTCCTGAAGTCAGCCAGGGAACATGATGGGCAAACCTAGTGTGCACATCATCCAGTCAGAAGAGAGGCCCTTGGCATGCTCTAATGTGAGCCAGGAGGGTAGAAGAGAAGAAAGCAGGCAGGCTTGGGAGAGCCGTTTCTCTGAGGGAGTAGGTGGGGCATGGTGGGGGATTGCATTTATGAGGCTTGTGTGCACACTTTCCTGCTCTGGGAAATGTGATGCCCAGGCTTTTAGATTTATGAGGCCAGACTGTAAATCACTTCCGAGGCCCTGGTGGGGTCCCTGGGGCTAGAATGCATGCATCTCCATCCATGCACCATAAATTGTTGCTGCGGCCGCTCCTGTGGTGCTGCAAATGTCCAAAGAGAAGCAGAAGCAGAGGAGCCTGGCCATGTGAAGGGAGTGCCCAGGAGACCTGGGTGAAAACAAAGATACCTCTAGAAGATGCCAGTTACGACTCCTTCCACTGTGGTGCTTGGCTTTGTAAACTCAGCCCCTGGTTACAGAGCGGGAAGAGCTTCACAGCAGAGATACAGTTAAATCCTGTCTCCACCTGGGAGCATCACTTCAAAGTCACAGAACGCACCATGGGCTAGTCTGTGGAAGCAGGAGTGGAGACCGTGCGTTTGGGGTTGAGGGGTGCAAAGGGAAGCAGGTGAAACAGGATCGAGAGAGAGGGGGAAGTAAAAGCAAGGGTATCTGAAAGCCTCAGCCCCTCCACACAGCCCTGGAACAAACCCTCTTGTTATGGCACATGTCCAGGGGCCAGGCAAGATGGCAGTACTTCCTCATTACATCATCATTATGTCCCTCCTCAACCATTTGTTCAGTTGCCCAGGAAGGGGTCCGACCTGGAGGTCAGGTCAGGAAGGAAGGATGGATGGGTAGATGGCTAGGTGGGTGCATGGATAGGTGGCTGGGTGGGTGGAAGAACAGATAGATATCGGATGGATGGGTAGGTGTGTAGATGGGGGATTGAGTGGGTAGAGGCATGGGTGGGTGGATGGATAGACAGACAGACAGATAATCTCAGACCAGTCATGCGTACCATGTCAACCTAGAAACTTTGGGAGACCCGCAACACAGCAGATGCTTCAACCTTCAGCTCACTGAGAGGAATGGGACTTGTAGAGGGAGCCATGCCCCTGTCCCGTTTTTCAAGATCACCAATGATCAGCACCAGGAAGGGACAACAGTCACTCTTCTCTACATGCTGAGGACAATGAGAAGCAGGCAGTGGACAAAATGCTGAGGCTTCCTTGTGATCTCCATGCTCTCACAAGGGCGGGAGATGAGGACAATGTCTGATTCTAGTCCTGGCCTTGGCACTCACTAGCAGGTGGCAACAATGGGTTCATCCCTCAGGGTTGACAGAGAAAACAGAAGAGGCTCCATGACAGATGCCCCTCCCCCCGGGCACCCAGGCCTCTGCATAGGGGCCATAGAAGCAATGTTAAGAGCCCAACCAAGCAGCATTAGTGCAGGTATCTGTGCGTAACTGCATGCATGTTTTTTATGTTTACATATATGTGTATTTGTCAATTTAAAACTCAGCATGAGGGCCAGCAACATGGCTTAGTGGGTAAAGAAGCTCACTGCAAAATCTGATGATCTAAGTTTAACCACAAGATAGAAAGAACCAGTTCCTACAAGTTGTCCTATAACCTCTGAACGCCCCTCCCACTCATACACACTCATACACACACAATAGATAAAATAAAAAATAATTAAAAAACTCACTATGAGCTAGAGTTAGGTGGTGGTGGTGCACACTTATATGTGTGTGTGTGTGTATGTATAGATAAAAGGTTTATTTATTATGTATTTAGTGTTCTGCCTGCAGGCCTAAAGAGGGCCAGATCTCATTATAGACTGTTGGCTGTGAACTGGGAATTGAACTCAGGGCCTGTGGAAAAGCAACCAGTGCTCTTAACCTCTGTACAGCCCCAGGTACATGCCTTTAATATTAACACTCAGGAGGCAGAGGCAGAGGCAGTTGGATCTCTGAGTTTGAGGCCAGCCTGATCTACAGAGTAAGTTCCAGGACAGCCAGGACCACACAAAAAAATTCTGTCTCAAAAAACAATGAACTAGACAGATAGACAGACAGAAAGACAGATAGATAAATAAATGCCTCGCTACGAGAAAGGTTCAGGCAGGTCCCTGAGGAATGGACCTCTCCCCTCATCAGTTCAGGCCCGTGTTTCACAATGACAAAGTCAGCCTGTCTGGTTGTCCTCTGTGCTTCTTCCTGCAGAGAGGGGTACAGGGTCTGCACGTAGCCTCTAGTGATCTGAAAGCAGCCACCGGCAAGGTAGGCATGACAGCATGGGCACAGAGAACAGAGCTTTGAGCTGGGTCCTGCCCAGTCTGAGAGGGGGCAAAAGGAGAGTCGCAGATGAGGGCGCGAGAGAAGAAACAGAAGTCCAGTCAGAGCTGTGCTACTCCAGACAAGTTACTCAAGCCCTCTGAGGCTTCGCACGATTGTAGAAGAGGGGGACAAGAGTGCCCGCCTTGTGAGAGTGTTGTAGGGATTAGGAGAGAGAGAGAGAGAGAGAGAGAGAGAGAGAGAGAGAGAGAGAGAGAGAGAGCGCTCTTTATATGTGAGATGGAGGCATAGCTCCTGGCACAGAACCAGGTCTAATAAATAGCAGTTATTATGAGCCAGTATTTTTATTTCATTTTGGTATCAGGTCTACTTCTGTGCCTTCCACAGCCTTCTGTGCGATATGTTTAGCTAAGTAAGAGGCAGGGAACCAAACTGCAAGGTGGTAGAGACGCCAGGCATGTGGGGATGGTGGAGGAAAGGCTATGGGGTGCGAACGGCTGAGTGTGACGAGACCCACACGCATGTCACCAGCCCTGTCCACACCCAGACTCTGCCCCTGGAACTCTGTGGGCCTCCCTCAGCTCCTGAGTTGCCATCAGTCCCACTGAGGGCTCGGTATCCCAGGGGCTTGGGCAAACAGCCTCCCCAGAAGGGTAGGCCCTTTATGCTGGTAGCCTCCAAAGTGTGTGTCCTCCTCAGTGGCCCTTCCTAGACAGCCAGACCAGGTGAAGAGAGAGGGGGTGGCACACGTGCCCACATGAGTGTGTGTGGTCTACACATGTTCGTGACATGTATATGTGTGGTCGCAGGCACACATGCTTGAGCAGGTGGAGACCAGAGACTGGGCCTGGGAGTTTTCTTCTATCTCTCAGCACCTTATTATTTCAAACAGGGTCTCTCCCCGAACCTGGAGCTCGTTGATTCTGCTAGACTGACTGGCCAGAGAGCTTCAGGCATCCATCTACCTCTGCACCATACCCCTAGCTCTGGGATTGCAGATGCATGCATGGGACTGACTGCCCAGCTGTTACGTGAGCGCAGGGGATCCGAACTTAGGTCCCCACGCCAGGCTTGGGCAGTAAGCATGATACTGAGTAATTTCCCTGTTTCCAAGAGAGGAACTTTAATATGCATGGGAATAGGGAAGAGTGGAGCAGGAAGACCAAGGAATGGGGGCAACCAAGCAGGCAGGCTGGCCAAGCCGCAGTGTGTGCATATTTTGGAGACCCTCTGATGTGGACAGGCCATGTCTGTCACCAGCATACCCTTCCAACTGTGTTGGTGGCAGTGGCCTATCGCTAAAGCTTCTTCCCCTTCCTTCCTCCAAGAAAGGCGGACCTAAGGCCTTCGTCCCTCAGCAATCTTTCTCCCAGACAGTCCCAGGTAACTCGCCCTTGACCAAGGAGAGTGGCGGGGAGCAGAGACAGACCAAGGTCTTGGAAGGAGACTGGGTGCAATTAATTTGAAGCCTAGTCCCTATCCCCTAGGTATTTCTAACCGCTTTAAGGATCCTGCCACAAGACATGAAACCAGCTAAGCACCCAGACCCTCATAGCCATGGGGTCTTCCTGAGACTTAACCTCACTCAGGATCCTCAGGCCATGCTCCTCACCCCTGCTTCCTCTTTCAGGGTAGAGGGAGCTTTCCCAAGGGGTACTTTGGCAGAAGGGTCAGTGTTCATCTGATGTTTATCTGCCCTCACTGGACCAGGCCTGCTCCATGTACCCTATCAAGATAAAAGGGGCAGATAAAAATCCACTCTGCCTTTCCTTGGCTACCCTGGTCCAGCTAGAAACAAGAGAACACAGAGGCCCACCATGAGCTCTTCCTCCTCGGCAGCAAACCCCACCTCCCACCAATGTGGGTTGTCCTCCTCCATGGGTCCTCTTCCCAGTTAGGGTTCCCCCAACTCTTCCTCAGCCCCCTTGGGGGTGCAGAGGCCACAGAGCCTTCTGGATGCAGAGTATGCGGGATCAACAGGCTGTTTTTAGCTCTGTAGAACTGACAGCAGTGGCTGTAATTTCCCTGCGGTTTCTCCCAGGCAAGGCATCTGGTGCCATGCACTGAGGAAGGAGGGCCTCTCCTGAGCAGACAGGCGGTCGGCCTCATAGTGACAAGCCTGCTCACTCAATCCGCTTATCATAGCTGCTGGCTTGGCTTGGCTCTGAACCAGAGGGCCCACCTAGAGGCCCATCTTCCTTCTTCCACCCTTCTCTGACTGACTCACAGGTGGGCAGCCTGTGGCCTCCCATCCTCCTCTCCCCATTCCTCTCTGCTGCAACTGGCATCTATCTTTTTTATGTCTATCCTCCAGGTTGAGCAACTGCCATCTTGGGGCATTCGGCTATACTGTCATTCCAGTTGGGCCCTAGATGAAGAGGAGGGTCATGAGACCCATACCCGAGGATCCAACAGCTCCCTACCGTCCATTGTATGCAACTCTGCCTTAACTGTGACCTTGGAACTGGGCTAGCGTATATAGACCGTGGAGGACCGAACTGGGCATCCTTCTATGTGATAGGAAAGCCTACATCCTTTCCAGATGTGGCCTACTGGGGGAGGAATACCCATGCTCCTGCAAATAACTTCTCACTTATGCTCTGTAAGGAAGTCCAATAAACCTAACGGTTGCCAAGATTAAACTTCTGTGGAATAGTGCCTTGGTTCGCTGTTGGGACCTCAGGAAAAGGAGTAAACATTGCTTATCTCTTCCCTGGGAAGGCAGTTTAGCATCAGCTGCCCTTGTGGCGGTCTGCCTG
>NW_004949146.1:572752-590378 GCF_000317375.1 Microtus ochrogaster
CCCCCCCCCGCATAGTACAGCACCTCTGCTCCCCAGCACACCCCCTCAGCTCACCAACCACTCTGACTTGGCCATGGCCCCGGATATCTGGAAATGAGCCGGGCTGACTGCTCCGTGAACACTGGCTGCCTGGAGAGGTAAATGCAGACCAGAGCTTCAAGCGCTGTGCTAATGGCAGCACACAATGGCTCCCAGAGTTCACAGAGGGAGATCCAACTGTGACCCAGACCAGCCGCCAATAGAGGGTGTGACATTTGAGTGAAATGATTTCTGATGGTGTAATGACAAAGGCTGTTGATGAGATGAGAAGACATGCCCTCTGATGCCTGGTAGGAAGAGCGATTGTAAGACAGAGTGCTCCCAGGAGCCACGCTTTGTAATACTTCCTCTACAGACACATCAGGCACCCCTAGGGTGTTCTGAGGACACCTTTATTGCCATTGTCCTGGGCACTGAACTCATCAGCTCTGCTTCTGGAGTTGGATATAGAGACAGAAGGGACTCCATTGAGTAACAGGGTGGAGTTGGAGTTGGCCCAGCAGGTGAACTCCAGGAGTGCACAGTGCAGGTGTGAAGATGTTAGCTCATCCGGAGTACGTGCGGTGCGGTTTGTCCGAGCAGGAACAGGAGGGGAAAGGCAAGAGGTAGCTTTAATGAGGCTGGAGAGACAACTGGGTGCTTGCTGCTCCAGCAGAGGCCTAGAGTTTTGTTCCAGCTCCAGTGTCAGGCAGCTCACAACTGCCTGTAACTCCAGCTTTGGGGAATCTTCAGGCCCCTGCACACACGTGTACATACATATGCACAGACACACATACATACACATAAAAAATAAAGTAAGTCTGTTTTTTATGGGTTTGTTTGTTTGTTTTGGAGACAGGGTTTCTCTGTGTAGCCCTGGCTGTCCTGGGATAACTCTGTAAATCAGGCTGGATTCTAGTTCACAGAGATGCCTGCCTCTGTTTTCCTGAGTGCTGGGATTAAAGGCATGTGCCACCATCACCTAGCTAAAGTAAATTTTTTTTAAAAAAAAATGATTTATTTTTTTTTTTATGTGTGTTAGTGTTTTGCCTGCATGTATGTCTGTGTGAGGGTGTCATATCACTTGGAACTAGATTACAGGCCATGTGGGTGCTGGGAATTGAAGCCAAGACTTCCAGAAGAGCAGCCAGTGCTCTTAACTGTTGAGCGCTCTCTCCAGCCCCCGGTAAATCTTTTTTAAAAGCAATGGTAGATGGAGTTAAATCCTGGACCCTGAATGCCGTGCTAAGGAGGTCACAGCTTCCCGCCCTTAGGTGTCTGCCCATCACAGTCTCTGATGTCCTGAAGGGACAAACCGTAGACTCTAGAGACATGCCTGCTCTCTCAGCCATGCTAGAGGGCAGGGGTAGCATCTGATGGCGACTGCCTCCTCGCTTTACACCCTCACCACTCTGCTTGCCTCACCTTCCCGCTTCGCTCATGAGAGAGACCTCCTTCTGCTCGCCTTTGTGTCCCTAGAAAACCTGCCAGGTCAAGATCAAGAAACACTTGTTTTTTGTGTGTAAGACAGTCTCACTATCTATAAGAGAACGGCCCTGACCTTCTGGTCCTCTTACCTCCTTTTCCTGTGTGCTGGGATCACAGATGTGCATCAACCATATCCAGTCCACACAGTGTAGTTGGCTGTTTTTAGTCTTTTATTCCTAGCTCTTTGGGGGCCCACTACCCAGCTCCCAAATAAATCACGCAGAGGCTTATTATTATGAACGCTTGGCCTTAGTTTGGCTTGTTTCTAGCCAGTTTTTCTTAACTTAGATTATCCCATCTATGTTTTGCCTCTGGGATTTTATCTTTCTCTAGTCTATAGACCTTTCTTCACTTCTTACTCCATTGCTTGCTGTGGAGCTGGGTAGCCAGTGCCTGGTGTCCTCCTCTCCTTCTCTCACTCCCTGATCTTCTCTTCCTAGATTTCTTCTCCAATTTATCCTTTCTGTCTGCCAGTCCCCCCTATCCTTTCTCTTGCCTTGCTATTGGCCATTCAGCTCTTTATTGGGCCAATCAGGTGTCTTAGACAGGCACAGTAACACAGCTTCACAGAGTTAAAGAAATGCAACAGAAAAGAGTGCAACACATCTTTGCATCATTAAACAAATGTTCCACAGCACAAACAAACGCAGCGTATGTCTAGCTAATATTCTACAACAATGCGATGCTGGAGATTGAACCCAGGGCTTTCTGCATGCTAGGCAAGCATCCTTAGGTCCACAAGAAACACTTCTTGAACTGAAGAACACATGAACAAGCTTCTTTCTTTTGCCTGGGTTTATGTTCACCTTCTTCTTGACCTGTCAAGACGTTTCATTTATTTTGCAGCCTGACTTTTTCCAGAAGCCTCTGCAGATGCCAGGCTTTGAGTCCTGAGCACTAATGTTGGATATGTGTCTGTCTCCCAGCCAGGTTGTTCTGTCATGAAAAAGAATGCAAATGTCTTTGTGATGGTTTATCACTAAGCATGTCTGTGCTCCTCAGTGGGAAAAGCTAACTGGTGCTGCAGTGGCCTCTACTGATGTTTCTGCTGATGCTTAGAATCTCTGTCCCCTATCCAACCTCCTCCTCTACCCTTCACTGGACCAGGCTCAGAGAAGGTTCTTGGAGGCTGTGTCTTCAAACTGCCCCTCTATAGGTTCTGTCTGCCTGCCCAACATGCTGTCTCTGCTTAGGGTGGTTTCAGATGGCTCTCAGATGGCTGATACCCGGGTGCGTCCAAGGGCTCCAGAGGGCTTCTGAGTCATCAGCTTCCCTCTTCTCTTCTGACAGCTTCCTACCCAGATATGGAGCCCACAGGATGGTGGCTAAGAAACCAGGTTAAACAGAAACACCCCTGGGCAGCTGAAGATGGCAGTGATGGATGAGGCTACAGGAAGGGTCAGGCATTTGAAGATTTGCCCAGAGGAGTATCTATCGTAATCAAGAAACTCCTATACAAAGATGCGGGTTAGTCCCCTTCCAAGCTCGCCCAGTGAAAACAGGGAGGACACATAAGGATGTAGTGTGGGTGGAACCATCACAGACATCCTGGACAGAGAGCAAAGCAAAGGCACACCAAGAAGGGGTATCCATCCTGGCATTCAGCAGATTGTTTCGGGGGACCCCAGCCTCAAGGAGAGGGCTGTTGAGGAATACTCTCAGGTTGACTTTAAGCAGACAAAGGAGGGGACAGTTAGCCAGATAGTGTGTGGGTGGAAGGGTGGGTGTGGGTGCCAACTCCCTGTCTCCTGTGGATCTCAGACCAGATCTGTAAAATTCAGAACAAATCCAGGGCATGGAACTATAGCTCCGTTGTGAGAGCTTGCCTAGCATACAAGAGGTCCTGGGTTCAATTTCCAGTACCTTATAAACCTGCTGTGGTTGTGGGTGGCTGTAATCCCAACACACAGAAGGTGGAGGATGGGGTTTGGAGGTTCAAATCAGTTCAAGGTGATGGTGTCTTGTAGGAGGAGAGGGCCACTTGTTTGTCCCAGCCACTCAGAACCGAAATAACCACACAGAAAGTGTATTAATTAAATCACTGCTTGGCCCGTTAGCTCTAACTTCTTATTGGCTAACTCTTACATCTTAATTTATCCCATTTCTATTAATCTGTGTATCACCATGAGGTCGTGGCCTACCAGCAAAGTTCCAGCGTGTCTATCTCTGGCAGCTGATCCATGGCATCTCTCTGATTCTTTCCTTCTCCCAGCATTCAGTTCTGTCTTCCCTATCTACCTAAGTTCTGCCCTATCATCAGGCCAAGGCAGTTTCTTTATTCATTAACCAAGAAAAGCAACACACAGACAGAAGAACCTCCCACACCAGTGTCTCAAAACAAAAATAAAGCAGAAAGCAAATGCTAATTCAGCTGGGGGACAATCAGGAGTGACCTCAACGCCCCCCACCCCGCTGAGACAGGGCTTCTCAGTGTAGCCTTCACTGTACTGGAATTTGCTCTGTGGACCAGGCTGGACTCGAACTCATAGAGATCCACTTGCCTCTGCCTCCCAAGTGCTGGTGTGTGCCACTACTGCCAGGTCGCAGGTGTGACCTCTTAGCCCCTTCAGGCTGTAGGCTTCTTCTTTTTTTTAAAAATATTTATTTATTCATTATGTATACAATATTCTGTCTGTGTGTATGCCTGCCGGCCAGAAGAAGACACCAGACCCCATTACAGATGGTTGTGAGCCACCATGTGGTTGCTGGGAATTGAACCCAGGACCTTTGGAAGAGCAGGCAATGCTTTTAACCTCTGAGCCATCTCTCCAGCCCTGTAGGCTTCTTGTCAGCTCATGGCTGCTCATTATCCTTCGGTGCAGAGTATGGAGACAGGTTTGGGAGGTACCAGTGCGGTATCCTCAAGGAAGAGAATGGCTGGGCCTTGGTATCCTCAGCTGTGACATGGAGACAGTCACTGCATCTGCCCCATAAATGTTTGACAGTCGAGTCAGCCCTGAGAAGAGCACTCTGCACACAGTGGATATCATGTACCCACTGGCCAGTAAAGAAAACTAAGGGTCGTTGAGGTGGCTTGGTATGTAAAAGTGCTTGTCAGTGAGCCTATGACCTGAGTTCAGTGCCTAGAGCCCCTGAAGAGGTGGAAAGGGAGAGCCAGCTCCACTAAGTTGCCCTCTGACTTCCACGTGTGTGCTGTGGCATGTGCATACACACACACACATACACACACACGCATACACACACACGCATACACACACACATACACACGCATACACCCACACAGATGCATACACACACATACACACACACATACACACACGCATACACACACATACACACATGCATACACACACAATATATAAATTTTAAAAGATAATAAAATGTTTCCCACATAGTTTGATTGTATTAAGCTCTTGTTCTGAGTCTAGGAGGGCTCAGTCATGTGAAATATCCATTCTTTGTCTTTTTACAAAGTTCACATTCAGAATGATAGAAAGCTAAACAGACCAGGACACGCCTGACTCAAAACAAAGATTCTGGGCCCAGAGGTACTCCTAAGGCTTTATAGTTCTGTTATTATTTTGGTTTGTGTGTGTGTGTGCGCACGCACACGTGCGTTTGCAAGCACTACCTGGGTATACCCATGGGCTTGCAGGTGCTGTCTAAGCAAGTACATATAGAGATCCAGGGGCTAACCTTGCTTACTGTCCCTCAGGAGCTATCTGTACAGTTCCTGACAGCTCAGGAGATTTTTGAGACCTGGGGTTAAAGGATTAGACTAGACAGTCTGGCCATTGAACCCCAGGGATGCACCTGTCTCCCCGTGCTGGGGTTACAAGTGTATGTGTGACAAAACCTAGTTTTCTATGCGGGTTCTGAGTGTCAAACTCAAGTCTTCATGCTTACACAATGAACACATTATCGATCGCTATCTCCTTAGCCCCTGGTTTTGTTTTCTGGAGACAGTGATTTATAAAGCACAGGCTAGCTTCAAACTCAGTGTGTCTAAGGATAACCCTGAGCTCCTGATTCAGTCTGCCTCTCCCAAGTGCTGGCATTACAAGGATGGACCACTGCAGCTGCCTGTTCGTTTTCCATAGGGTCTCATGAGATAGTCCAGGCTGGTCTTGACCTTGAAATCCTCCTTCCTCTCTTCCCGAGGCTGGGGTTACAGATGTGCGGCATCACGCTGTTTTACCTCTGAGCCCACAAACCTGATGCCTCTTGGCTTCCTTCCAGCCGAGTCCTTCATGGCACAGCTGGCGATGGTATTTCTGGGTCTGAGTCTACTGCATTCTCCCCAACCCCGGCTCCTCCGTGCAGTATTTGACACGCAGCAGATGATCAAGATGCACTTTTGACCAAACAACCCTCTCTCCACCAGCAGGAGGGAGAGGCAGCTCCACTCCAGAGCCGGCAGTAAGCGGAGTCAAACAGAAGCTGTGTAATCACTGGCCTTGGCATGCAGGGCTCTCACATAGCACCCTCCTGGCTGTGGGCAGCCTCTTACACTGCTTTCCTTAGTCTTGAGCCTAGTCAGAGGGTTCCCTACCTGGAGAGACTATTTTAAATCTGTTCTCAGACTGGCTCGCTGGAGCCTAGGAGGCCGTGTCTGTAAGTGAACAGCTGGTAACAGCCGCCAAGACAGAGAAAGCAGTGTTCATTTGTTTCAGGAGTGGGGGTGGCGTTGGAGTGTGCTTCAAGAGAAAACACACACCTAGGGCATTCAGCAACTTTTTCTGCTGTGTGCCAGATTGTGACCTGCTTTTCCTAAACCAACTGGGAGTTCTTGGTGGGGAATCGGGGTAGGGGGGTGGGGCAGAAACAAGTCTTTTCCTTGTTGGGGAATACTGCCTGCCCCTAGCGTAACAACTATTCCCATCTACATCAGAGTAGCCATGAGGATTCACACGAGATCCTCAAGATGAGGCAAGGCTCCTGATGCTCCTCCATAGAGTTAGTGGGTAGAGTCACCAGCCCTCACCTGAGGGTTCAGCCTACCCTCCTGCCACTCCCTGACGGCTGAACACGATCTCGCCCCAGCTACACTTAGTCTTGTTATCTCAGAAGGTGTGAGAAAATATAGGGTGTGAGAGGTTATCAGGGAGCCTCGTCGATGGGGAAGTTGTTATCCATGCTGGGCCGAGACTTGCTGGTGCTGTGCCCATGTTCCTGGAGGCAAGCCTAGTAAACGCTTTGGTTCACCTGGTAGACTTGAGGAGAATCTGAACTTGGGCCTGTCAATGGAGCCCTGTCTGGAGGGGGATGAAAACATTTATACCTGCCTCCTCAGGAAAAGTTCACACAGCACCCCTCCACTGTGGCCATGAGGGACCCAAGATCTGGTGACTCGGGGCTTCATAGAGTATTCTTCCAGTAACTGGCCAGGTTGATGCATAGCATATTTTACAGATGGGGAAGCAGGTTCAAGAGGCCATAAGGATAGCCAGGGTGTACTAGAGCCATGATTTAGAATACATTAGAAGCAGACAACCCAGTGCAGTGGATTCAACAATGCTGATGGGTACTTCTGCTTCGTATGACATCATGGGGCATTAGGAAGGCATGAGTTCAGGCAGTCACTCAGGAATGCAGGATCCTGCTCTCCCTGCCTATCCAGGCCCCTTAGAACTGGAGTCAGGGATTTTCTAAAGAGAGCCAGGCAGGAAGCATTTTAGGCTCTGCGAGGCACATGGTCTTTGTTTGCTTAACTCTTGTCATTCTGATGGTGCCCTTAGCTAGTTTGCAAGTGGAGTGGCTGACTTCCAATCAAATTTTATTTACAAGAACAGGCTGGTTTTGACCCAAAGAGCATCCGTAGTTAAGCTGATGGTCCTTCTGTAAGCAGTGTCTTTGTTTTTTTCCACACTGTTGTTCCAGCAAGCAGCTGCACCAGCAGCATTTGGAGATTTGTTAGAAACGCAACCTGTCGGGGCTGAAGAGAGGGCGCAGTGGTTAAGAAAGTGTGTACTGCTCCTGCAGAGGACTCTTTGGTTTCCACATCCATATCTAGCAGCTCACAGCCCCTTGTAGCTCCAGCTCCAAGCCATCAACACCCTTTTCTGGTCTCTGTGGGTACCACTGCACTCTTCCACAAGGACATATAGAAAAACACATCACATATACCCAGTAGAAATAATTAGAAATAAAAACAAATCTTTCTAAGAAAGGGCAGCCTTTTGCCAATCCACAGACCTGCTGAGTGAGAAGAGCCAGGTGGGCCCTAAAAACAACAAGACCTGTTGATACTTCTTAAGTATTCTGAGGGTTAAGAGCCATGGTTCAGTTGGGCAGTGATGGTGCTTGCCTTGAATCCCAGCACTCGGGAGGCAGAGGCAGGTGGATCTCTGTGAGGTCGAGGTCAGCCTAATCTACGGAGCAGAGCGGAGTGAGCTCCAGGACAGCTAGGGCTGCAACACAGAGAAGCCCTGTCTCAAAACAAACAAACAAACAAACAAACAGAAACAGGGCTCAAGTTGGCTGTGTTGACACAGTCCTGCACTCAGCACTAGGGAGCCTGAGACAAGAGAATGTTATTTTATCTTTGGCGCAGAGGCTGTGCTTCAATCTACTGTTATTTCAGCCAGCAATTGCGACGCCGCAGTTACCAGCAACCTGGTTGCTCAGGCTGCAACCTGGCGGGAATTCTTTTTCCGCAGGCACTGGCTCTGCCACTGTTGCCAAAGGTAGCTTAATCAAATCTCTCTCCTTCTATATTTAAATAAAACTCAAGACTCAAACGCTGGGGTGAGAACCTGCCAGCTCAGAGAGGTTGAATAGTACCTAGCTAACCTCATCTCCTTGCTATCATCTCTCAAAAGCCCGTCCTTCAGCCAAAAACAGAAAAAACAAAACAAAACAAAACAAAACAAAACAAAACAAAACAAAACAAAAAAACCAAGCCACTCAAAAGCCCCTCCCTACTACTTTCGGTGTGTTTCTTGATCTCTTCCCGATGCCCTCTGATGCTCTATGATTACCTTCTGTCCGCTAGTCGCTAACACAGCCTCCTCCTGACCCAAGGTTAATCTTATTTAATTAGCACAAAACAAACTCAGGGTTCACAGTGTGATGAAATATCCCCCAACAAGAATAGCAAGTTCAAGCTTAACCTGGCTAAGTGAGAGCCTGTCTCAAGCACAGCAAACTCTTGCGAGTCCAGATCTCCAGCTCTCAGGCCCTGCAGAAGGTGCGTGAGCATCATGGGGGACAAGGAGAGCTCTTGATGCCTCCCACATCCCAGGTATACTTGGTAGATCCCAGGTCTGCGCACCTTTTAAACTCCCTTATGACTCTGAGGGACAGCTAGCACTGGGAAGCAGCGCCCTGAAACCCGGTAGAGCCAATTCTCTCCTGTGCCTATGACAACATCTATCTGCTTTTCTGGTGAGGGGAGCCCTGCACCTCTTGAGGTCTGTCTGGGCTATGGTCTCTTTGTCCTGCTTTCTAACCATACTGCCTTTCTGGGAAAGTCATTAAGGCTCCCAGGATTTCACCATTAAGAAAGACCTCAGTTCAAGTTAGTCAGTCTTGCAGAGAAATGAGGCAAGAGACCTTCCCGGTAGGGGAAAGGGGCGTGGAAGGGACACAAGGCAGGAGAGAAAGAAAGGAGCCGACAGAAGCAGCGTTTGTGTTAAGCAGTGTCCACCAGAGAAGACTGCTTGGATATGTGTTCAAGCCAAAAGAAAGTCTTTATTGGTCAGCTGGCATTTGGGACACCAGTGTGTTCCCGAGCCTTTCTCAGGGTGAGCTTTTAAGCACAAAAACCACAACCTGGGATGACATGCACCAAGTAGCAGGAATAGTTATCCAGAAATGGAGCTACAGATACCTAAAAGCAAGATCAGTACATTTAGAGACTTTCCCAGAACTATGGACTTGGATGGATCCGGTCTTTGTTTCATTCTGGCAGGCTGTGCTGTCTGTCTACCTGCTGAGTTTTGCAGCCCAAATGACACGTCTATCATGGAGTTGGTTGTGCTAGGTCTGGGGGCCTGTTACATTTGGAATGAAAATACCTAGAATGGTGGCCTGACACCAAGGGTTCAAGAAAGACTAATATCTTTCTCTTCTCAAATGTCTCCAGCACCATGCTGCTGGACACCTTGGCGGGTGCATACCCAAAAGGCCACTGAGCACAACAGAGCGACAGGCACGGTCCCCAGGGTCCCTGACCTATAGTGTCTGCACTTGGGCATATACTATGTTCTGCCCACTTAATGTAGGTCAGCATTGAATCTCCACGACTGTCTGCTTTAAAGTGAGGGGACCGAGACTTCAGACTTCAGGTGACCTGCCCAGGCTCAGTCAGGTAACTAGAGCCAGGGTTAGCTCAGATAGACAGTCTCCAGAGCCGAGCTGGCAGCCATGTACACTGCCACCTTTCTTCACGACAGCCCCATTTTACAGATGAAGACGTTGAAGACACAAAGAACTCTTTATGGTCATAGAGTGGGTGACAGGGGAGGCAGGGCCGAACCTTCCTTTTGTTGGTTTCTTCTCCCACGCAGTCCTTGGCTCTGCCAGTTTGCACCCAGCCTAGTTTGGTTCCTTCCCCTCTCCCCGCCATCTGTCCCCCCAACATATTCTGGGCTCACATGTGCAGCACTGACTCACAGGGGAGCCTGAGAGCCCCTCTGGATTGAGTGACAGGTTTTATTTCTGTTCAGAGCCAGCTTGTAGGGTGCGGGGGAGGGGGAGCTGCCAACTCTAGCCAAAACACCCACCCCTACTAAAGCTGTTGAGGGCGTGGGCAGCCCCAGAGGGGCTCCAGGGAGCCCCATGACACCAACTCTCCCAGCACATCTAAGCACTCAAGGGAAAACTTGAGCCTGCCCACGTCATCTGCCTCGTGTCTAGTCTTTTTCCCAAGGGAGGGTGCAGGGCCCCATAGTCAATGAAAATGCCCCTCGGGAGTTTCCTGAGTTTAAACTCTTGGTTCCTAAGCTCTTTCTGACTTCTCCACTCTGCGAAAGACTGGAAGGAGGTCCTGAGAAGTTGTTTGCTTGGTGTTTGCTGCTAGGCAGCCTGGAGTCTTATTTACCAGCTGTGGACCCTAACCAGCTTACCTTTCCCTCAGTGCTATAATGTTCCCCTGTGTCAGCGATGGTAATATGTCACCTGGGCTCTGCCCAGGACCATGTCCTCTAGCAAGAACTCCTGGCAATGCCCAGGGAAACTGGAAGCAAGGATGACACCCCCACTACCCACCACCCGCTCTGTTTCAGGTGCATGTTTCTGGCTGGCTCTGCCTTACCTGCCCTTCATATTGTAACCACTGTAATGGTCTCCAGGACACTGTTGCTCAGGTACTCCAGCCAGCTTTGGACATCAGCCCTGAGCTAGTCCAGTGGCGAGGGCGGTTCCTGCTCTCTCTTTACCTGAGCTGATCAGCTGTGTCCTCTGGGGGATGTTTGCTGGAGGTCATCCTAGACCTCGACAGGTTCCTCTAGATAATGGGTTCATTGTCTCCCATTTAGCCAAACCCTGCAAGTACCAGGAGGCTCCCAGTACAGTTTGGACCGGGAACATTCCAGAAAGATGTGGTTGAAGGCTCCATCTCTCATTGGTGGCACTGCTGGGAGGTGGTGGACACTTAGGAATCTTGCTGGAAGAAGTAGGTTACTGGGTGCATGATTTACCAAGAGCTGGGATTACTGACATGTAGTACTGCGCTCAATTTCTGCAGTACTAGGGGGTGCAGTGCCTGGGCTTCCTGCAGAGGAGCAGAACAGCACGGAGCTACACCCTAGCCTAAGGGTGTGTTTTACTATCTACCCTTTCTTCGCTTCCTAGCTGCCAAGCCCTTCTACCTTGACGTTCTGCCTCACCCCAGGCCCAGAAACAACAAAGCCAAGTGATAGGGACTGGAAACCTCAGAACTCCTAAGCCAAGATAAATCATCTCCACCATGGTAGAAGATAGAATACCGTGGCCAAGACTGATCTCAGGACATCCCCCATCTTGAGTGCAGGACCCTGATGGTTCATTTAGCCTTCTCAGGGATTTTGCCACAACAGTGAAAAGTTGACCAGCACAGTCTCCTGCTTGCTAAGATCCTAGACATAGTCCTGGGCTAGGTAAGAAAAGGCAAAGGCAAAGGCAAAGGTCAGGGAGGAGTTAGGGTGCTTCAGAGAGTGAACCCACACTTTCTGGCACTCCTTCTGACAAGGTGTGGCCTGATCCTCCTCTTGGTGAGTGTGGATGACTGAGTGGCTTGATTCAGAGGCACAGAACAAGCTGAAGGAGACGACAGTGACGGCGAAGGCAGGCCGAAGGGGCACTTTCTTGGGCTTCTCCTCACGAAGGTTAATACTGTCAACTTGACAGATTTAGAGACACAAGACGCACTAATGTGGGCGGTACCACTCTAGGGGCCGGGGCCCTGGCTGGATAGAATAAGAGTGTGGACTGAACACAGTATTCATTGTGGATGCTGCTAACCCCACCGGTCGAGAATAAGACCACTGCCACAATTTAAAGGTGAATTTGGAACAAGCTTTAATGAAATACTGGCCGGGTTGATGGACTGTCTGCTCAGGCCCATTTCTGGTTTCCCAGAAAAATGGCCCCAAGACAGGGTTTGAAGCGGCGTAAGGATTTCCCATCAGGTCCAATCAGGGGCAAGCATACATCCTGATGTACCTCTGGCCTGCATCTCATCAGGGACAAGTGTACATCCTGTTGTATTTCCTGCCTGTGAACCCATCACCCACATGTGATCAAGCACATCCACTGCAGATGGGTCAAGCAAACTTGCTTAGGGAGTG
This sequence comes from Microtus ochrogaster, assembly GCF_000317375.1. Taxonomy (NCBI): domain Eukaryota; kingdom Metazoa; phylum Chordata; class Mammalia; order Rodentia; family Cricetidae; genus Microtus; species Microtus ochrogaster. The sequence goes on from NW_004949146.1 coordinate 584,989, forward strand.
AGGACATGTGGCGTGTCATCTCCCATAAACAGTCACCTCCATCCTCTCACTCCCTATCATCCATTCTTGGGCGAGACGCTTGCAGATCAGAGGCTTTTTTGTTTCATGGATCTCTATGGCAGAGTCATTAAGACTTAAAATATAACTTTGGCTCTCACAATGCTTCCCGACTGTGGATGCAATGTGACAGCTGTCATCTGCCGGGACTTCCCTGTCATGATAGCCGGTACCCTTGACCTGTAAGATGAAATAGACCCTCCATCTTTAAGTTGTTTTTTTCCAGGCATTTTGTAGTAACGATGGGTTAAGTGTCTGAAAGCTCACCCTGAAGGAAAATTCAGCGTGGTGCTGGGAGACACTGAAGCTATGTAACAGAGAGATAAGAAGAGAATATTCCCCCAGAAGGTAGCAAAGCCTACAGGAGCCAGGTAGTAGTGGCACACACCTTTAGTTCCAGCACTCAGGAGGCACAGGCAAGTATATCTCTGTGAGTTCGAGGCCAGCCTTTGAATTCACTCTACAGAGTGAATTCAAAGCTCTTCAGGAATGGAGGCCTTTCCTAAGAACTGTGTGAAGGCATCGTCTTGGAAGCAACTCCTGTAGTCAAGCCTTAGGCTTACAGCCCAGGCCAATCAAAAAATATTGCATTTGTTTATGTGTTTGTTTGTTTGTGTGTGTGTGTGTGTGTGTGTGTGTGTGTGTGTGTATGTGTGTGTGTGCCTGCCTGTGCCACAACAGAAATATAGCCGTCAGAGCACAACTTGCAGGACTCCATTCTCTCCTTCCACAATATGGGGCCCAGGGATCAATCTCAGGTCATCAAGCTTGGTGGGAAGCACCCTTACATTCTGAGTCATCTCATTGCTGCTGCCCCGCCCAGCCCTGCCCTAGGCCAGTGTTTATTATGAAAGATTACTAGAGGGGCTGGAGAGATGGCTCAGAGGTTAAGAGCATTGCCTGCTCTTTCAAAGGTCCTGAGTTCAATTCCCAGCAACCACATGGTGGCTCACAACCATCTGTAATGAGGTCTGGTGCCCTCTTCTGGCCAGCAGGCATACACACAGACAGAACATTGTATACATAATAAATAAATAAATAAATAAATAAATAAATAAATAAATAAATAAATAAATATTTAAAAAAAAAAAAAAAGAAAGATTACTAGAGATCCTGGACCAGGACCACTCATTCTTCCTGCTTCTGAATTCCTGACTAAAAAATCTGTGCTGCAATAAAAATTTGTTGTTTTACTAAATTGTGGGTCATTTTTCAATGCAGCCATTGATGACAGATATCCAAGGCATCATCAACAGCCTTCACCTGCATGGTGAAAGAACCAAGAGAGATGGGTGGCTTAAAGACCTAGCCCCTATAGGAGAGAGGGGTGAGCATTCCAGGATGGAAGGCATCGCTTTTGTGAGTGTCCGTCCATTGCCAACAAGGCTGCCAGTGCTTCTGTGGTTCAGGTCGGGACACTGAGTGCAGCTGGTCACATCGCTTGACCAGGATTTGGACCCAGTTTGTCTGCCCCGGTCTCAGCTTTCCCATCCTTCCGTGTGCTGCCTAGATGAGCTTAGTGATCTTGAGCAAGCCTCTCCCTCCTAAGGACCTCTCCATGAACTTGAGCAGGCTCTGGGCTTGCCAGTAAGAAGGCTGAGTCTGCTGACCTACTGCCTCGGATTGTCTGATGCAAGGTACGTAGAGTCTGTATTGCTCTGTAAGATGCACCCAGGGAAGGCACTCCTGTTTGCCGCGGATCTAAGGATGTCTATTTGTAAGCCTCTTCTGGCACTTTTCTTCACCTTTACCCTGGCTCCATGCCAACAGTTGGCACTTATTTGAGATACATGTACTTGGGGTGATGTAACCTAGACAGTCCTGTCACCTACAGTTTTGAGTGTAAGGCTCTTGCTGCCTGGAGGACTTGATGAGAGAAGCAGTGACCATAAAGGAGATGCAGCCCACAGAGGGTGGCTTTCCTAGAAGCGGAAGCTCTGGAGTACAAAGCTGGTGGCCAGGACTTGCAGCAGTCATGGAGAGCTCGCTTCTGGGCAGCTGCCTGAAGTCTTTGTCTTTGTAGGGACCACGGGCATCACTGTCAACATCTGATGCTGTTCTGTATGCTCTGAGTGGTCCAGAGCCCACTCAAGGGCTCCTGTCCGGCAGTCCTCATTACAGCCTTCAATTCCCTGTCTCTCCCATCTGTAGTTTCTGCACCTCCAGAGCTGGGCTCATGGAAAATCTCCACAGCTCACACCCAGCCTCTACGGGCTCTGTGTACAGGTGGAAGAACTGCCAGCCGGGCGCATTCCTGCCCCCTGCTTTCCAAAGAAGGTTTTGATTTACTCGTTTACCATTTACTGAGGTTTCCTCAGGCTGACCCCTTTCTGGAGACACACTTTATCCATCACCCACCCCAAGGGAAAGAGGCAGGTGGGGAGGGTGTCGGTAGAGACATGGCGTGGTGTCCTGAGATGGACAGATGGACGTAACATGGAGCTGCCTCCTTTCCCGAATGGCCGCAGGAGGGATGAGGCAGTCACCCCCATGCCTTTTGCATAGATGCTGAGAGTGTGAACAAGAACAGCTTGTAAGGGGCTCTGACGCAAGGCCTGGTGTGGAGACCTTTGTCTGCCCTTCTGGATCTGGCCTTGAGCCAGAAGGCAATCACACGATCCACGTGATTCTGCCCTTTTAGCCTTCACAACTCATTCCCCCTACTCTGCAGGGACCCTTAGCCTGGATCAGCCTGGGGATGGCGGCTGCCCTTGTCGCTCTAGGGTTCTGTGCGTGTGTACGTTGTTTGCCTGGAGCGTGTGCAGCTTCTCATGCTTGTGATGTTTACGATGGTCTAAGGCTCTGACTTAGTGCACACTGCCCAGGCTGGGCCCTCATGATGTTCACTTCCAGGAAGTCTGATGTCCAAGTTCAGGAGCAATCAGCAGTCACCCAGATACCTCTCTCCCACTCCAAAACACTGGCTAAGGAGTTGATAGATCAGCCTCCCTCCCTCACCCCCGCCTCCTGCAGGCAGAACTTGGTTTCTATCCACGTAATGGCAGGTCAGCCTCATGCCACAGACACATGGCCATGTTCCCAGCAATGGGAAAATTCACCCCCCGAGATACACACACACACACACACACACACACACACACACACACACACACACACACACACCGTGTATCCATCTGAGCAGCCTGTCCCAGAGGTGTTTTGTCTGGTGTCCAACACACAAGCTCTGCCTTGTGGAAGAGTGTTAAAGCACTGCCCAGAACTGAACCCATCTTTCTAACAGGAAGGTCAGGGAAAGTGGAGTTGGAGCCTGAACAACCTCGATCCCATTAACAATGAATTGGCCTTGATCTCCCTAGAATCCCCCTTTAACCTGGGCTTCAGAATCCAGACACAGCCCACTCCTGAGAACTGAACAGCAGTGGGGGGGGAATGTTCTGCAAGTACTATCCTGTCTCAGTAGAATTTTACCATAGCTATCGATTTTCACAGGTGACAAGCTCCTGGGATTGTCTAAGAACACCATGGAGATGTCGGATACTGGTCTCAGTCTAGAACAGGACCACAGGAATGACGTTGACTGAATGGGCAGCACTCCTGGGTGTATGGCTGAGTGAACTCTCGTGTCTTAGTTCTCTCAAAGTGGGAATGATTACTATCGCTCCCATGAAGTGTTCTTGTGCAAGGGGATAGGAGATATCAAAGAGGGGCTGGGGAAGTAATTCAACCAGTAAAGCTGCAATCATGCAATCATGAGGACCTGAGTTCAATGCCCAGCAGCCATGTAAAAACCAGGCTTGGTGGCTCACATCTGTAACCCTAGCACTGGGAAGGCAGAGGCAAGCAGATTCCTGGGGCTCATTGGCCAGCCAGCCTGGCCTAACCTACTTGTAGCATTTTAGAAAAACGAGAGACCTTTCCTCAAAAATAACAGTGGACAGACCAAAGGAATGACACCTGAGGTTGAATTCTGGCCTTCACATGAATGTACACACATACACCTACACACACCAATGCTCATCTGCTCATACATTTGCTTGCACGCGTGTGTACACACATACACACACACACACACACACACACAAGAATATGTTCAAATCCTATTGACTGTGATAATAGGGTTACATTTTAACGTGAGCTCTGAATTCAGAGAGCTAAAAAGAAAGGAAATCATGGGTTTCAAAGCCTGTCTTCTCCTGCATGAGTGGATGAGTTCATCACTTGGGTCCATGAAACAATCAGCTGGAAGCAAAGCTTTGCCACCGTCAGAGCCCTAACATTTTTCATTTGGATGCCAACTGGATTAATTTATAGAGGACTTTCATTTCTTATCACTTGTACCTGTACTTTTATTTTCTTATGTTTGCTCATTTATTTATCTATCTATTTGTTCATTTGTTTGTTTGTTTGTTTATTGTTATTTTAAGACAGGGCCTCTTTCTCTGGCTGTCCCAGAATTCTGTTTAGACCAAGTTGGGCTTGAGTCACAGAAATCCTCCCTCCTCTGCCTTCCAAGTGCTGGAATTAAAGGCATGCACCACCAATGCCCAGCTTGTTCATTTTTTTTTTTGCATCAATAAACACAACGGTCTATTCAGATAACCACGCCCTTCCTCATGAGGTGGCACAGGCCAAGGAAAGAGCATTCCTTTCTTTCATGTGGCTTTGCACCCAGGGCAACATGCATGCTAGGCAATCACTCGACCCTTGAGCTACACCCCCAGCCTGGGAACAGCACTTTGGAAAAGTAGACCTTCTCCCTGGTGACAACATGCTTTCCGAGGATATTGTGGTGAGGGACCCAAGTTTTCTGTAGGAAAACCAGCATAGGGATGTTAGTCTAACCTATGGCTGGGGAGATTATCCCAAAGTCAAAGCCATGCAGGCCCAGACATGTTTATAGGGTCACACATTGATCTGCTTGTTGAAAGAACAATTTGTTACCCTTAAGTAGGAGACAGACATCTTCCCTTCAACACCTGACCCATTCTGAGAGAGAAAACTATAAAGCAACTATTCAGTATGTGAGTCAATTTTTTTTAAATTCCATTATAAAATTAAAGTGGTCTTCTCAAGGAAAACAGATGGTTTTGAGAAGTTTGGTTGGCTAAGGCCAAGGCTGTGTCCTGCTGGGACTGTGGTGAAAGCTAGTTGAAAGCACTCTTAGTAATTGATGTTCCTTCCTGTGGCAGAAGCTTAAAATGAGATCATCAATGGAATTCCGCTGAGTTCTGGAGGGGTGCCCTGCTTAAGCGCTTACCGCAGGCACTCGAAGCTTCCGCCTCACCTCGCCCCTCTCGCTGTCCTGGAGGATGCCTGGTGTTGCCACTGCACTGTAGCTGGTACCCTATGCTGCCTCTTCACCTTGCCCCTCT
>NW_004949146.1:591218-594646 GCF_000317375.1 Microtus ochrogaster
ACTGTAGCTGGTACCCTATGCTGCCTCTTCACCTCGCCCCTCTCGCTGTCCTGGAGGACGCCTGGCGTTGCCACTGCACCGTAGCTGGTACTCTACAGTTTCCGCTTCTCTCCCCAGCCATAGGTTAGACTAACATCCTTATGCTGGTTTTCCTACACAACCTCTTCTTGTGTTGTTCATAATGGAGGTTTAGCCAGCTGGAGTCAGAGGGGCTTTGTAATCTACTGATTGTCCTGATAGTCTTTGCTTCCTTCTAGGAGCAGGCAGGATGTGAATGACTGGGGGAAGTGTGTCCAACACATACTAAGAGCACCCTGGCCCACCCAGAAGTGTTCGCTCCTTGACAGATTGGCCGCATCATCTAATAGCCAAAGACCCAATGGACAGGGTGCCATCTCTAGACAGGACTCCTCAGGGACCAAACATAACCTCCATTTTCTCTCTGAGTGTTAGAGTAGAAAGTTCCTGGTCAAGAGAATAGACTCTCCGGCCTGGGAAGGGCCTAACTTTCCAGACAGGCTGCTCCAGTCTCTTTGACTAATGGCCCACCCCTGGGAAGACTGGCTCACCCTAAGTCAGGAGTGGACTTAGTAGTTGTTCGGTGAGATGCTGGGCTGTCTCTTCCCAGAATCCCCTCCACTAGTGTAGAAGCTTACAGCTGTGTCAAGGCTCACAAGTTTGACCCCCCCTTTCTTCTTACATGCTTTCCTTACCTCTTTGGGCTTTCCCCCCAACATCTGGGGCTTCCTCAGTCTTACTCCAAAGCCCCCCCCCCCCCACATGTGTCTGCTCATCAGCCGTGCGTCTAACCCCAAGCTAGGTTAAAACAGCATGGCTTTTGAGGCATTCATAGTTTTCCTGCCCTTGGGTTTCTCGTCTAAATTCTAACAAAGTTGTCCTCGTGCTTTCGTCTGAGCCCATCTTAAAATCTTTTATTAGACTAAGAATCTCAAAAGGAGACCCAATTTCCCCTGTATCATGGGTGAGGGTCCTTACTTTTTGATACTGAAATTTGAGTTGTTTTGCTTAAGGACCGGTGACTGCCATACTGTTTCCATGGTCTGTGGCTTGTAACTGGAGGTTACGCTCCCCTCTGCCAGTTCCCGAATGAATACTCAGAGGCTTAATATTAATTATAATCGCTTGACCTATTAGCACAAGCTTGTTATTAACCAGCTCTTATTTCTTAAATGAAACTATTTCTATTATTTTATATTTTACCGTGAGGCTCGTGGCTTGTTACCTCACATCTTGCTTCTCCAAAGGCTGCTGGCGTCTCCCTGACCCTGCCTTCCCTTTTCCCTGTATCTTTACTTGGTTTCCCACATGGCTTTATTCTGCCTGGCTATTGGTTTTTTTTTAATTAACCACTGGTAATAAAACATACTCACAGCATACTGGAGGGCATCCTACATGAATCTCTGTGAATGTTTCTTCCACTTGTCTCCACCTCTTACCATGCCAGTGAGTGTGGGTAGCCAACAACTCCTTCTGCCATTGCTCCCAGCTGCCACCGTCACTATGTGATTCTGTAGATTTGAATAAAGTTTCAGAGACCAACAGGTCTAGCGCTATAGTCCTGGCCAGTGTTGTGGGGGTATTCACCAGAGAAAACTGCTCAGACATGGGTTAAGTCAATAGGAAGTCTTTGTTAGACAACTGGCAGCTACCTTGGGTCTCCAGGATCTCAATGCAGCCCCCAGCCTTTCTCAAAACCACATTCAGGGATGAAACACTTCAGTTAACAAGAACAGCCAGAAGGGGAACTGCTGAAGTTAAAAAGCAAGGTCGGTACATTTAGAGACTCCCCAGAACTGTGGACTCTGATGGATTAGGTCTTTGTTTTAGTCTAGGCAGGTGGTGCTGTCTACACGCTGAGGTTTATGGCCAGAATGGCTCTTCCATTATGGAGATAGTTTTGCTAAGGTCTGGGGCCCTGTTACAGACAGCTCTAAAATTGCATCCATTGGCTTGGCTACATCTTACCTTCTTTGAGCCACAAGGCTTTCTCCTGGTCAGCACAGTCCTGGCCTCTCATGGGCCTCAAGGTCTTGTCCAACCCTCAGATTGGGTAGTTCCAGGAACTCACTGAACCAGCTCTCTCCTCAACTCCCCTATAGTTACCAGGGATGACAGGGATGATGGGAACATACACTTGTCTCAGCCATGCTTCCTTCTGAAAGCACCTCCGGTGGAGAGTTCTAGAAATCAGCCCCTGACCATCTTCATCCATCAAAGAAGCTTAGACTTCATAAGGTTCATCTTGTAGGAGGTTGTGAAGCCAGATGAGGTGGCACAGGCAGCCAATCCCAGCACCTAAGAGGCAGAGGCAGGAGGATCAGGAATTCAAGGTCACCCTTGACTACATAGTGAATCAGAACCCAGCCTGGGCTATATAAAATCTTTAAAAAAATAAAAAAGGGAAGAAAAAAGAAAGAAAGAAAAAGAAGGAAGAAAAAAAAACCCAAAACAGTGTTTAAAGTTTATTTAAACCCGCTTGGAAATCCATTATGGCTGGCATTTAAAGACAAGATTATTTTTTCTGATTATATGGGTAACACATGCTCACTGCCAGGAATTAAGAGAACACAGAAAGAGTACATTAAAAGAAATAAACTCTCTTAGGATCTTACCTCTCAGAAATATTATTAGTATTTAATGCACTGCCAGTTTTGTGTGTGTGTGTGTGTGTGTGCGCGCGCGCGCGCGCGCAATGAACAATGAACACCTAGTATGTCGTTGTCTGGTTGGGCCGGCATTCACTCAGTCAGATCTGCTAGGGCAGGTGTCTAGGCTTTCTATTTTCACCATTATAAATGCTGGGATGGGAGAGTATGTGTGTCCAGGAAATCTTTATCCGAGTTTCTGATCATGATCTCAGAAGAGACTCGAAGAGGAGGCACGATGCCACTCAGGGGTCAGCAGAGGTCAGGTGCCTTGGCAGGATGTAGGTCTCCTAAGGCCTCTGAGCAGAGAATCTTCATTCATGAGGAGATGCAAAGGAGCCCCTAAGCCTTCCCAGGTGACTCCCCGCAATTACCTGGATCTGTGCCATGCGGAGCAGCTCTCCCTTCCCCTGCCTTTGTTCATAATTAACTTAGAACCAAAGCATGTTTAATGAACCCAGGAAACTCCTCCCGCCATCTGCCTGTGTTTTCATCTGAGGAAGAGGGGAGGTGGTTTTCTGCGAACTCCCTCTTTTTGAGGATGGAGTTCATTTTCAATATCTTGGTTTTCCTGAAGATGAAGCAGGATACCCTGTCTTTCTAGGCTCATCCTTAGAGAGGCAGAGGCATGGGCTTGTTGCAGGTGGTAGGTGGGGTCAGAGGTCACAGAGGTCACAAAGCATCCCACTTGGAGGCAGGCCAGGCCCAGCAAAGGCAGTACCTCTCTCTCTCTCTCTCTCTCTCTCTCTCTCTCTCTCTCTC
>NW_004949146.1:594746-613196 GCF_000317375.1 Microtus ochrogaster
CACACACACACACACACACACACACACACACACACAAGCATGCACACATGCACACACACTGAAGGGTCTGGGGACACCAGCTGTCACGTAGCTTTGTGCTTTAGAGAAATTATTTCTCCTTTCTGAGAGCTGGATGGACAAACTGACCGAGCCTCCCAGTTGTGAGGCTCTGTGACCTCTGACTGTTGATAAAGACCCTTGACAAGGGCCAGGAGCAGCTTACTGGGACCAGGGCGAAGAGAGAGCGTGAACTCCGTGAACAGGAGCGGCCCACCTGGCTGCAAAGCTGACAGCACCTAAAGGACAGAAAGTGCAGCTTCCAGAGCCCTGGGCTTACCTTCCGAGTGTTGACAGGCTGGAAATGGCTCTCCTTATAAGATGTGAAGGATTTGCTGGCTGAGGCTTGCCTTCAATCATCTTCCACCCATCTCTCCAGGCTGCCCGGAAGGCCAAGGAATCTTGGGGGACAACCAAGGAGTCATTGAGATTCCTTCAGGGTGGCATGTGTTAAACCCGAAGCAGGGCTCAGTTCCACCAAAGTCAGATTAACCAAGGGGCAAAGGAGGCAATGAACCCTGGGATTCTATACACCGTGTTGCAGCCACTTCTGCACTGGAGCCTTCTGCAAATGACCTGGCCAACTGGCCTCTGAAATGCAGCAAAAGGGGAGTAGAGAGATTTTTTTTTTCCTGTTAAGTGTATGGCCCATAGAATGATAAAATAAATCAATAGAGAACAATGAGAGTACAAAACAGCTTCATTCTAGGAGCTTTGAGGAGCAAGAGAAATTAAAAAAAAAAAATGTTTCAGTCATTTGCTTTCAGAAAACCAAGATGGGGAGTCTGTATCTCTCGGTAAATACAGCCAGAATGGAAATACTGCTGGGCTCCTGGTTCCCGGAGCAGCCAATTAGAGGAGAGAGGCCAGAGGTGAGGGAAAGGGGGACTCAGAGAGCCAGGGACGGGGTGGCAGCTGAGCAGGAGCTGGAGGTTGCAAGGAGAGGACAGTCGGAACTGGGAAAAGACAGAGCATGGGGTGACAGATTTGCATTCAAAGAAGCACAAAATTACAGTGGAAAAAGAGCGAGAGACGCAGACACACAAAGCATACAGAACTCAGACAGCCGCAGTGTGTGGAGGGGGATGGAGACACCAGAGCTAGAGAGGATGAGAGAGCTGGAAAAGCGATTTGAGAAATATCACCTGGGGCTGATTTTCTTTCTCTGTAAGAGACAAACATATTAAAGTTATGGCTCTTTTTTTCTAGAATAATTTTTTTTTGTAATTTGAAGTTAAAATTTTGTCTTTTTATTTTTTTGACAACATTTCACACAGCCCAGGCAAACCTCAAACTTTCTGTGTAGCTGAGACAGTTTCTGAATTCCTGACTCTGCCTCTCCATTCCAAATGCTAGGATCACAGGTGTGTGCCATTACACCCCACACATGAATTATGTGTGCACATGTGTGTGATGGGTGCAAGCGCCCATGTTTAAGGGGATGCATGGAGGCCAGAGGGTAATCACAGGTGTCTTCCTTAGTGTACCATCCACCTCTTGTTTTAAGACATGGTCTTTCACCTGGAGCCAAGCAAGCTAGGTGGGCTAACCTGTGCTCCCTGTTCCCTGGAGTCTTCCTGTTTCTATCTCCTGAGCATTGGATTGCAAGTGGGAGCCTATGCTACCTGGGTTGTTTTGGTTTGGGGGTGTTTGTTTGTTTTGTTTTGTTTTGAGACTGAATCTCGATTTTTGCTTTGACTGTCCTGGAATTCACTCTGTAGACCAGGTTGGCCTCACAGAGATCCACATACCTCTGTCCACCAAGGGCTGGGACTAAAGGCATGCCCTCCATGCCCAGCCTTGTACCTGGCTTTTTAATTTGGGTTCTGAGATGGAAGTCAGTTTTTCATCCTTGCAAGCCAAACGCTTCATTGGCTGAGCTATTTCCTCAGCACTAGAATTCTTATTAAGTATTCCTGCAACTTTGAGAAGCATAGGCCTCCTTAGAAAGCCATCGTCCTCTTCTGCCACCTTGACGATGCCTGGTTTGCAGCCTGAACAAACACCTCCCACCTCGTGCCTCAGTTTCCCAGGGGACCTCTTCAGATTTTCAAGGTCCTGCTGTTTCCAAGACTTCTGCTGACCTGGGTGGTTCCCCCCGTCCCCAACCACCACAAAATGGCGAAACGGACACTTAATCCTGTCCCCATCTCCAGATGAGGCCTGCTGCTTTCAAAGACAGGCAGTTTGAAAAGCCAGGATGATTCAAGTGGGACCAGAGCCAACTGTTAGCTCAGCTGGTGACAATGGACTAATGACTAAGATGGCAGCGGATGTGTCCATCACGTGAAAGAAACCAGTGCCAGGCACAACAGCCACCTCATTTGTGTCTAGTAAATGCATCTCAGCTCTGCCCTACGCTGTCAAACTTCGCTCTCTGGGACTTCCGTGTGTCATCCTGACTCTCCCTCAGCCGCTGTGCAGAGTAGCTGCTCCCAGGGTCCGATTCCAACAGCTCTCCACCCCTCCCGGCTAGGTCTTCCTTCCTTGTTTGGTTATCACACTGTTGCTACGTCTCCAGGAGCTCTTCGGTACAGCCCTTGAGAAGGGACTTTCTCAGCCTCACAGTCATTTCTGGCTGAGCCCCATGGTGCGGGAGAGGCTGCTCTGTCGCACAGAAGAGTGAGGCCGTCCCCTGCCTCTGCCTGCTAAGTGCCAGCAGCCCAGGTATGAGTACCAAAAATGTCTCCAGCCATTGCTAAATGTCCCCTGGGAGGCAAAACTCACACCCAGGGATTCAGTGTTAGTGGGTGGTTTGGGTGTGTCCTCTGTATCCTCGTTGCTAGATGATGTCTACTGTAGAGAAGGCAGCTGGATTCTGCATCTGTACGACCGTGACCCTGGCTGGACAGGCAATGAATGGGTCATGCCCCCTGGCCCTGCTGGTCATTGAAATAGGAGCATCTGGGAACCTCAGCTCTGTAGCTGGATCCAAAGCTCTACTGAATGGCAATGGAGGGCATGCATCAAGAACATGGAAAGAAATCTCCACGTTCAAGCCCAGGCAAACATTCATACCAAGCCCATATTTAAACACAGGTGGGCACAGCCCCCCCCCCATATACATCTGCACATGAGAGAACATTTCAATTACTCTACCCTCCCTCCTCCCAACCTCAGACAACCCCTGTTGACTACTTGCTCACTTCATGGCCTTGTTCATTCTGGACACTGAATGTAAACAGGTTTCTAAATTCTATGTGTTTTTGTGTTTTGGATCCTAAGTAGAATATTTTCTAAGTTACCCTTGTAATATCAGGACTTTGAACCCCATCTCCATTTGGGGGGTGGTACTTAAGTACTTTTTATGGCCAAGTAATATTGCATTTTATGAGTATACAGTATTTTCTTTAAATATTCATGAGAGGGTGCGTGTTTAGATTGTCAATTTCAATAATTGTATTGTGTTTGTTGCCGTATGAGCTTTATAGTGAATATGGATACCCACTTCTCATAGCTATAGACCCAGGGTGGATTATTTCGGTCATCCTTAATGCTATGTTGAAAGTTTTCATTGTTTTCCATAGTGGCTGCTTCCCTGGCATCTCCCCAGAAGGACGTGAGAACTGCAGTTTGCTATGGTCTCAGCTGTACTTTGCAATGATTGCTTCCTATTATGTGGGGACTGGCATTTCACTTGGACATGCGCTACTTTACAGAAGAGGAAACTGTGGCTAACAGAGGTACAGTTCCCTGCTGGCATTTGCTCACAGTTAGAGGTGGAGCCAAACTTCCCAGCAGACTCGGCACTACAGACCTATGTTGTTTCTTTACAGCGGGCAGCTTCCACCCGAGGGAATAGTCAGTGCCTGCTGCGTTTCTGAAGTTGCACAGGTCCCAGCGGTGATGGTGCAGCAGCTAAAGCCTGTCCACCTACTAATCATCCCCTCTCCCTGTCAATCTGGAACTGGGGCTCAGTAATGGGCCTACTGTACCCCTGACCCAGAGCCACAGGAGGAAGACCTGTTGCCTGTTTCCCAAGCTGCCCTGACTTCTCAAGATCTACCAAAAGGAAGGCGACCTTGCATCTGTTGGTAGGATTGACACTGTGCTGAGAAGGTGGGGATGCAGATGGAAAGGGACCGCAGGCTGATACAGGGCTGGGGGACCCCAGGCTGATGCGGGGCTGGGGTGCCCCAGGCTGATGCAGGGTTGGAGGACCCCAGGCTGATGTGGGGCTGGCGGACCTAGCCGGAGCAAGAGGATTGGTGCCAAATCAAAGTGCATGAGCAGAAAGAGATAGCAGAGCCAGAGGTGGATGAACTGATTTCTTTCTGCTGCTGTTGTTTGAAGTAAAGTCTCTCAATGTAGCCCAGGCTAGTCTGGAATGCCCCACCTTCCTGCCTCAGCTCCCAGGTACTGGGACTACAGCATGGACCACTTTGTAGGGGCTGCAGTGATTTCAGAGTATTGGGGTTGGAGGTAGGGTGGTTACACTTCCAATTCCTCTCAGCCATTGTTGTGTGATTATTTATTTATTCTATTTTTTAAAACCAGGGGGAAAAAGTCAATGAATTTTTAATGCATTTGAGCTTGAATGTTGACCAGTGACTCATAAGACCTGGGAGTGGCATAGCCCACACAGTAGGCAGGACAGACTGATGGTCCCTGTTACACACACAGTAATATGCCAGTTCCCCCATTCCCCCATCCGCTGGTTCTTCCTTTGGTGGTTTAAATGAGAAATATCCCCCACAGGTTCCTGGATTCCGATCCTTGGTTCCTAGTTGATGGCACTATTTTGGGGAGGTTTGTGGTTGCGAGTGAGTAGGGATTATGTCTCTTAGGAACACAAAGGGATGGATACACAAGCAAGATACATTTTTGTGTCTATCTCATTTAAAGTGGAAGTACTAGCCCAGAACCCAGAAGGTTACTGTGTATCCCACAGTATCACAATCTCAAGAGATTCTGTATCAGTTCCTTTTCTTTCATTGTAATAATCTATCGGGCAAAACCCCACTGTCTTTAAGGTTTCTATTGCTGTAAGGAGACACCATAACTACCACGACTCTTGTAAAGGAAAACATTTAACTGGGGCTGACTTAGAGTTCAGAGATTTAGTCCATTATCATCATGGGGGGAAGCATGGTGGCATGCAGGCAGATATGATACTGGAGAAGGAGTCTAGAGTTGGATTGACAGACAACAGGAAGAGAGAGAGAGAGAGAGGGAGAGAATGAGGGAGAGAGAGACAGAGAGACAGAGAGAGAGACAGAGTGACAGAGAGACAGAGAGACTGGGCCTGACTTGAACATTTGAAACCTCAAAGCCACCCCCAGTGACTCACTCCAATAAGGTCACATTTCCTAACAGAGCCACTCCCTGGTGACTGACCATTCAAATCTATGAGCCTATGGGGGCCATTCTCATTCAAGAAAGGATGGGATTATTTTGAGTTTGATGATCAAGTCCATCATGATGGGAGCAGTGGCAAGAGCAGGCGGCAGCTGGCCACGTCATGTCCGTAGTCAGGAAGCAAAAATGGAGAACACAAGTGCTCAGCTCACTTTCTTCTTCCTGTTCCATCCAGGCCTCCAGCCCGTCGGACGGCGCCACCACATCTGTGGCAGGTCTTTCCTCCTTGGTTAAACCTTTGGAAAAAGCCCACACCACCAAGGTGTGTCTCCTAGAGGACCTGTATACCATCAAGTTGGCAGTCAAGGTCAACCCCTGCCTTTCCCCTCTTGCCCTGTCACCCTGACACCCAGCTTCTATTCCACTGCCAGCTCACAGTCCAACAACAGCTACTAGACCTCCCATTCCCATCAGGAGGAAGGAAAATGGGACAAAGCAGGCTAAAGGACTCCTATGAGGAGTCTTTCAGGGAAGCTGATTGGAAGCTGGCTCCGAATGTTGCTGTTGACACCTTGTTTGTCATCCCTAGCAACAAGGGACTGTGAGAATCAGTCCTTATTCTCAGTGTCCTCTCACTCTGTGAAGACAAAGAAGGACGTTTTTCTTCTTTTCTTTTTTAAAGGAGACACTGGCTAGGGCCACCAGGAGACTAAATTTCCAGGGAGGACTGATGTCTGGCTGCTGGGACAGGCGGGTGCCACTGAGTGAGTAGGAGAAGATTGGTCTTGAAGAAGTGGGTGTCGGGGTGAAGTGCTCTGGCAAGAAGTGGGGTTCTGGGGAGGGGGTGCTCTGGAAAGCAGGACTGTGAGTAGAGAAGATGGAGGCAGAATGGGGTGAGAGCAGGTGAAGTGGTCCAGCCTAGAGCACCCCCTGGGGAATGACTGAGTGTTACACATCCTCTGGCAAAGACAAGAAGAGTAATATGATAACCTGCTGGTGACTTTGGGTGGCATACTGCCCCACCATCTTCACCCCCAGAAGCCTGCTTCCTGCTCCTGCGTCCTTCACTGTCACCCCATAGCCTTCTGCCAAAGCTGCCATGGCGAGGGAAGACCCCCAACACAGCTCCCACCTTGCAACCTTTCCTTGTATAAGCCTGTCCTCAGGTAGCATGGCATTGTCCCCCCTAAAATCTGTGTCTGCTATCCAGATGATTTCTAATGATTATTATTATGATCCAGTAATTTCCCTTAATATCTGTGGGCTTTTCATACCTACGTTCTTAGCTTTGAGTCCTCAGGTGACATTCCAACACAGAAGAGCCAGTTCCCACAGAGTCCGGGACTCACTCTATCACATCTGTTGACAGCTAGCTGTGTGACATTAGTCCTCTGCCAGGAGATGATTACATGGATGAAAAATGAGGCCAGGAGAAGGGAGGGCAAGGTCAGGGAAGCATGCATATGGGGCTGAGCTCAGGAACCATGGGCAGGGTCATGTGGCCTCCCATGCACTTTTGAAATGATGATCTCAAACAAGAATGAGGGAAAGTTGGCTAGCAGAGTGTGAATGTCCTGGGAAGTGGGTAGGGGTGCGTGGGGACAAAGAGGACTAGAGACGGAGAAGAGGCTCAGTGGAAAGTAAGAGGAGCTCTCTGTCACTTGTGGAGACCCTCACAAACACGATCGTCTTAATGCCCGCATCTATGCTGTGAAATAAACCGGATGCTCTCACACCCATTTCGTAGTTAGGATAACTGAGATCCTAGCAGGTGGTCTGTGGGTGAGTCCCTCAGCCTCTTGTCTGAACAACTGGAAGAGCAGTACCTGCTTCCTGTGACATCCTTTGCAGGTCACTGCCAATCTGTCCTATTTCAGTGACAGCACCCCTATAGCCATGCTTGGGACTTCCTTTCTATGATCCCTATTTCTAATCCCATCCTCCTTCCCTGCATCTTGTTATCTGCTCTTCCCCTCCTTTCTTTATTCTATTGCTTTTATTTCCTTCCTTTCTTCCCTGTTGCTCCTCTCTCAGTTCTGTTGGGAGTCCTGGGAGCCAGAGATAGCTGATACCTCTCCACCTCCTCCTTGTGATGTAGGCCAATAGACAGCCCTCCAAATTGCTTTGACATCCACCAAGGAGCACATTCCAGAAATATCTTAGGTCCTCTTCAGGATGCAGTTGGAGCATCTGGTTTTTCCTGGAGGGGGAGAGAAGACTCTCTGATGAACACCCCCCCACAATGACGAACGCCCCACCACCACCACCATGAACACTCTGCCTGCTGCTTCTCCTGAATCACAGCCCACATGGCCTCTTTTTTATTAAAAGCAAGGAGAAGGAGACACAGAGAGAGAAATTTTAGCAATATTATTTCATCTTGCCCCTGGCTTCACAGAAGATAATCAAGAGAGAGACAGAGAGCTGGCTCTGTGGCCAAGGCTGCTATTAGTGAAAGATTATTGGTTCATTAGCCTGTAAGAGTTCCCAGCCTTGGCCCAGGTAATTGCCAACTCAGGTGGCCCACCAGGTCGGACAGAGCCCAGGGGAGGCCAGGCTGTCATTTCTAACTCACTGGCCTCCATTCTATGCTTGGCCAAGTGGAAGGTTAATGAAGGGCTAGTTAAGACTCAAGAGATTTGCTCAGTGGATAAGTCATGGCTGCATAGCGCAAAGGCCAAGTCTATAGACGCTTCCAAAAGCCAGCTCATCTCTGCATAGATTTAGTGACACAGGAGCCCTTCTCCCCAGCACGTGCGTGCTACCTCTAGACCAGGTGCAGGTTAGGTTCATTGTTGGTTCCAGGGACAAGGCAGCAAGCAAGGGGTCAGTGTCTCTTTGATGGTCCCCCAGGAAGTAAATCTCCCATTCTCAGGGGGGCTCCAATCTTACTAGCTACTTGCCTGCTCTATCCTTGGGACAGTCACCTCCTTTGACTTTGGCAGGTCAGTGATTTACCCTCATTTAAAAAATATTTGGGGTGTGTGTGTGTGTGTGTGTGTGTGTGTGTGTGTGTGTGTGTGTGTGTGCATGCGCACATGAGTGTAGGGGCTCTATGAGGCCCAGAAGAGGACACTGATTCACATGGAGCTGGAGTTACAGGCAACTGTGAGCCACCTGACTTTGGTGCCAGGAACCAAACTCTGATTATGAGTGTTCTCAACCACTAAGTCACTTCTCTGGACCTGTCTGCTGATACCTCAGAGGTGTCACTGAATGTCATCCCGGTGCCTCCTTCAGGACACAGACACCTCTTTCAGGTTCTTACTTCAGCTGCTTCTGAGAGTGGTGGCAGATGAAGACTCTCAGCTAGGTGCGGTCCCGGGATTGGCTTAGCCAATCAGAGTCATACCCCCACCCCAGGACCACCCTGCCTCTTGTAGAAAGTCTGCATTTGCCATTCATCCCTTAGTCCCAGAAAAGGACATCTGGAGAGTCGTCACAGTTTCACTCCCTGCAGGAGTAGCTGAGTCTCTCGTTGAAGCTTCATGCTGTTCAACCCCTGTCTGCCTCATCCCAACTCCTTCACTTTTCTCCTGGGTCCCACCCTCTGGAGTTGGTGCCAACAGCATCAGACATAAATTTGCTGCTTGTAGATTTTCACTTCAGTCTGTTTCCCAGGCAACCCAACCTAAGGAGAGGGAGAGGAGAGGAGAGGAGAGGAGAGGAGAGGAGAGGAGAGGAAAGGGAGAACCCCTAGCTCTGATGGCCACTTGAAGCCATGCACCCATTCATCCAGCCAAGGTTCAGCAGTGGTATGTGGAGACATTGGTCTAGAAGGATTTCCAGATGATACCTAAAGCTGGGGAATATGCAAAAAGAGAAGAGACTTGGATGTAATAGCATCATTGTGGGCCTTATGAGTAATAATTATTCTGTCTCTGTTGTTGAGCAATGGCCATGGCAAAGACACAGTACCCAGCTAACTAGGTTTCTAAATCACTGGGCAGTGCCAGTATACTAATTCCAACTCTGGACCAACATTGCCTGACCTTTAACAGGATTGTTGCTGGATGAAAATTTTATCTTGCTCCTGCCACATGCTATATCCTACTGGCACCACTACCTAAAATAATGCCCATCTCTCCTCCCAAAACACACATCAAACAAAGGTTAGCTTCCTATTGTGATCCACAGCCTTTGTTCAGAGCCCAACACTTCAGTCCATCTGTGTGTTTTCTTTGTACCTACCTTACATCTCCTCTGAATGGTCCCTAAGGTCTAAGCTGATGCCCCTACCCTCATCCCACAAATACGGTTTTGTGTACTAAAGGTCTTTGACATCCACAACTCATGGCTGTCCTCAACCTTGACCTTCTCCCCATGTGTCTTTTACCCATGAATCATAATACACCAGGGACAGCCTAGCTCAATCCTAGCTTAATCCCTTGCTCTATCTATCTCTACAACATATGGTCAAGTGTGCTGCTAGCCTATAACGTCATGGTTACAGACCAGATTTAGTCCTATAGAGAAGGGTGCCAACAGCTTTCTGTTGGGTGCGTAACTTACCTGGTCTTTCATCCTGAGCACATCAGAATGGTGCTTCCATTCCAGGTTATGTCACCCAGCATAACTTGGCTTTTGCCTCCTAGGCCATCTCCCCAAGAGAAAGGCAGTCTGGAGGGGAGGAGGTCCTCAGGGAGTCATCCTTAAGAAAGTCAGAAATGAAACTGGGTGTGTTGTGACATGAATGTAATCACAGCACCTGGAAGGCTGAGGCAGGAGGATTGCCATTGTCTACATTGCTTAGAAAGACTCTGTCTTCTAAAAAGAATCAGAGAGACAGGAAACAGAAATGGCCTAGGATGGGGATGAAAAGGAGCTATTCTGTCCAAGGTGCTGAAAGGCAACGCTCCGAAGAATGTTTCTCTTTCTGCTATGGGCTTAGTGCTTAGCTGTGGGCTACCAAGGGACGCGGGAGCCTGGCTTCTGCCATTAAAGGCCTTTCCAGCAATGTGAGCGCAGGAAGGAATCTACAGGAGAATACACAGGAATGGTCTTGAGAGCCCAAATAGTGATGGACTTCAGAAACCCTCACAGAGAGTTCTGTGGTCTTGAAAAGGGCAGGTCCCATTCTAGGGTGTAGTCCCTTTGCAGGAGAAAGAAAGAAAGAAAGAAAAAAAGAAAGAAAGAAAGAAAGAAAGAAAGAAAGAAAGAAAGAGCCTACCACTTTATAATGAAAAGAAATTTCTTTACTTTTTATGCCATCATTTTTATTTTTATTTATTTAGATTTGCTTTATTTTATTCATATTAGCATTTGCCTGCATGTATGTATGTACACCAATGTCTAGAGCTGGTAGAGGTCAGAAGAAGGTGCCAGATCCCCCCAGGAACTGGTCGTGAGCTACCATATGGGTGCTGGGATCTGAACCTTGGTTCTCTGGAAGAGCAGTCAGTGCTCTTAACCATTGAGCCATCCCTCTAGTCCCAATTTTATCCCATTTTTTACAAGCATAGAAAGCCTAAAGGTCTCAGTACAAAACTAGCTGGTTTAAATGCAGCAGTTTAAATATAGTTGCTAATTCTATGTTTGAATGCAAGCATGAAACTGGTTTCTAGTTACGTCTTTTAAAAAGGGTTGGTGAGCAGTTTTTGCTTGAACATCCCAGCCTCAGATCATATGGCCACAGTTTCTGTTCTCTGCTTATCATAATCACATCCAGATGTCCCTGTGAGCAGAAGGCTAAGGCCCCAGGACATGCACACAGTCGTGCCCTGCCATACCCACCACTGATGGGAGTGTGAGCCCTCATCAATTCCCCTTCTGCCCTCAGCATTCTGGGGACTTGAGCCTGTTGGAACAATGTTGTCCCCTCTCCCCTTTGCTCCCTTCCCCTGCTTTTCTCCACCTTGAATGAAGAGGGCTGCAACTTTGAGCTCCCGCTCCAACTGAGGATTGTGGGTAGCCTCGGGATGTGGTGGGCATCTTTATCCAGATCCTACAGTTTCATGGTGATCTACTCACTCGACGAGGAAAGAAACTGCTTTAGCTCTAGCTTTAGAATTGGAACAATAACTGTTCACCAATCCAGGACACTGGTCCCTAGCCACTTTGCTCTATGACAGATAGGTAGGTCACATATCTATGGCTCTCAGTTTCTCTTTAAAGCAAAAAGAGCTGGATGGATGGATGATCAGGCTGATTGCTGCCGATTCCCTCCGTCTCAGAACTGTACTGTGTTGCCTGGGTCTTGACAGACGTTGGATAAATATGTATCCCCGTCCAGTGCTTGTGCAGCCTTGCCTACCGAGAATGAATGCCCTGTAAATTCTCCATCCACACTCTCATTCCCCCTTGGGGACTTATTCTCATCTATGAAGTTGGGCAAGGTAGCTCAGTTCTAAACACACCTCTTGTTCTCTCTCCAAAGACCTTAAGCAGTCGGCCCCTTGAGAAGCTCCTCTTTCAATTTCTTTTGTTGTGGTGGTCTTGTTTTTTGTTTTTTAAGACAAGGTTTCTCTGTGCAGCAGCCCTGGCTGTCCTGGAACTAGTTTTATAGACCAGGCTGGCCTCGAACTCATAGAGGTCTGTCTGATCTACCTCCCCAGTGCTGGGACTACAAACTTGCGGCCACCAGTGCCTGGCCAGTTTCTTTTTTTTTTAACATAATTTTTTATTGGCTCTTTGGCAATTTCACATCATGTACCCAATTCTGCTCATTTCCCCGTCCTTCTTTATCCACCATCCACCCTTCTAACCTCCTCTCCAAAAGAAAATAAAAAAATAAAAATGAAGATAAAAAAAGTACACCTTCCCAGGCCCTCTGGGCAATGCCTGCTGCTCTATCAGTCACTGCTTTCTCTCACACCGGGCACAGCTGTCATTGTGCTTGTGCCTCCGTTACTCTGTTTCTCCCGCCTCTCATCACATGTTCCTTTGTCATAGTGGCATTGGGAGCTGCATTGTGTCACAGCAGTACACCCTTGGCCCAAAGAGCTTTCACTGCACTGAGTCATTGGTCTGGTTCAGAGCCTCTGGTTTCTGCTACACCATCGATACCGGACCCTCACCGAGACTCCTCGCAGATGTCCTGCTGTTGCCCAGAGTCATGGAGATAGTGTAGCTATGGTTCCACAGAACTGGCCTCTTCACATGGTCCAGCAGCTCATAGACGGGGTAGGTGTTGGGGTGGGCCTACCAAGGCCTTGAATCTGTACCTGGATGGTAGGGGTTCTGGTCAGCTCCGGTTTTCACTGGGCCTCCCATCCCACAGTGCGGCAGCTGGTGAGAGGCAGGAATAGTTTGCCTGTACCATCAGGGTTGATTCTCCCACACCTGTGCCATGGGGCCTGCTCTCCTGTGACACCCCACTGAGGGGTGGGACCAGCTCACTTGTGCCCATGCTATTGCCTATATCCCTCTTCATAGTGCACAAACCGCTCTGCCTCGCTGTCTCTCCCATCTCCCCACCGTGTACTTTGCTCACGGTAATGGCGCCCTCTGTGGAGCCCCAGGGACGGTGCTGCTTGGGTGCTTTCTGGTCATTTCCCAGTTTCCTTCAATTCCTACTGACTTCCAAGAAAGAAAGCAGGGGACATAACAGCGTAATTGTCTAACCACTCTGGGAGAAGATGGAATAGATTTTCACTTTACCAAATAAATTGTCACCACTAGCCTTCATTCAACCACCCAAAGGATGGGTGATTTCAAAAGGAGATTCATGCAGAGGGCAAGGAAGAAAAAAAAAAAAAAGACATGAGTCCTGGCTGGGGATGCAGCTCAGTTAGCAGAGTGCTTGCCTAGCATGCAGGAAGACAAGGGTTCCGTCCCCAGTACCGCACCGCATAAACAGGGAGTAGTGGTTCGTACTTGTAATCTCAGCATTTGGGAGGATCAGAAGTTCAAGGTTATCCTCAGCTACATAGGGAGCTCAAAGCCAGCCTGGGCTACATTAATCCCTGTCTTTAAAAAGAAAAAGGAAAAAAAAAAGACATCAACTCCAAAATAGCAGATGGAAAGATTGCCCTAGAAGGTTTGTTCATCTGCTTGTAGAGGAAGCACAGAGTGGTGACAGACAGGTAGGGTTATGGGGGAGCCATGTGCCGCAAAGGCAGCCACAGCGATGGGAAGTTGACTGTCCTGGGAACTTGAGTGGGCTCTGGAAGCCCAGGCAGAGCAGGTGTAAAATGTTTGGTGAGGCAGGACTGTGCGGTGATTGATGACAGAGTTGATCTGCTGCAATGGGAACAAGCAAGATATCAGTTATGAAAGAGGGTCTCTGCGGGTTGGGTGTTTGTCTTGGGACTCCCAAAGTTTGACAGATTTCGGGAGCATACATAAGTCATGCAACTGAATGAACACATAGAGATTTCAGGGGCACACAGAAGTTCATGGGATCGCATAGAGGTGCAACGGAGAAGGAGTTTTGCTTCAGCAAGTCTGCTTTGTTCTGAATTAATTTTAATTTGGTCAGGAGTATTAATTTGGTGTTTATTAGTAATACGTAATTAGTTCCAACTCAAGCCAAGGCTCCTGGGACTGGCTGTCAGGCTATGTAATTGCCTCACTGCCAGGAGGAAGGAGAACGGAGCTTAAATATTTGGTGAACACTAGATTGGAGAAAAGAAGTTTTCTTTTTTTTTTCATTTCAATTCATCAATTTGTTATTCTCAATTGCTGTCCCAGCAGACTCTACATACCCAACACATTTCTGAAAGTTCTGTCACATCAGGCAACTGGGGAGAGGAGAAAAGACTGTACCCAGAAATCCCAGAGATGCTCAGAAGGAGCCCAACAACAAGTGGCACCTGCCACCTCTCACCTATGGCTCCCAGGCAGCCACCACACTACTTTCCAGACATCACAGCTGCTTTTAGTGAACTCCCATGAGCCTTTGCTTCCAAGATCTCAAGAGCTCCCCCACTTGGATCCTGTCCCTCATTCTCTCTCAGCAGCAGCACCTCTGGCTTGGGCTTAGCATTCCTGTCCCCATGAGCCCCCTCTTCACCAGGGGCTGGAACCTGCAGAAAGATGAGGAGGCAGGTTGGGCCAATTGGCATGAGTGAGTCACCGTGAGTGGGCGCAGATGACAGAGAGAAAGTGACTCAGCCAAGGGAGTGTGGGTGAAGCAGGGGCTCGCACGGCTTCACCTGCCTGAGGACAGTTGCCAACTCAAGGGACTGCCCACTGATGTCAGGTGGCCCTGGTGACCCTTCCAGGTTCAGGTCTCTTTCTGAGTGGAGGTGTGTAGAGTGTGGTCTTTGGTATTCCTCCTGTGTATTTCGTCCTGCTTTCTTTGACTTTTCTTGGCCATCTTGGTTGCTGAAATGCCCAGGGAATTTTCAGCCAATGGTCTCCCACCTACTAGCTCATGGGAGGGCTTGAAGCTAGCAACAGCGTCCAGATCTAAGCGTGCCACAGAAAAAAATTCAAATTGCCTGTTTAGTCACTGGCTGTGGTGACACCCCTTGTGGACTCTTGTGGAGGCTGGGGGGAGGAATAGTCTCTTGGATGCTTGGGCTGATGCTTTCCTTCTTCAGCCTGCACCTTGGCAGGAGCAGGAAGCCACAAAGATCTGAGGAGGTTAAGCTAGACAGAGAAAAAGAGTGAGGCGCACAGCCGGCCACAAGCCATTCAGCTCTGATAACAGCCTGCTCCGGGGCCTTTGCACAGCTATTCTAGCCACATAGATCTTTCTGGGTAAGCAAGTACCCTGTTCTTCCTTGTATTCCACTCACAAGGGCCTTTCTTTCTTTTTCTAAAATTTTATTTATTTTTTGGATATGAATATTTTGTCTGCACGTTTATCTGTTTGCCACATGTATACCTGGTGCTTGTGGAGGACAGAAGAGGGCATCAGATCCCCTGGACCTGGAGTTACAGGTGGTTGTGAGTCACCATGTGGGTGCTGGGAATTAAACCTTGCTCCTCTGCAAGGGCTACCAGTGCTTTTAACCACTGAACCATCCCTCTGGCCCCACAAAGGGGCTTTCTTGACCGCACTGTTTATAATGCTACCCAACCCTTTTCACTTCCTACTCCCTTTTATGCCCTCCCCCCAGGTCACCCACTACCATCTAAGGGTCTACATCCTTGATTGCTTTGTTGTTTCAAAGGCTCCTTCCATCAGAATGTGGACTGCCCTGGACTGGGTTCAGCCCTCTCTGCCCACTTCAGGCTCCATACTGGAAGAGTACCCAATACTAAGATGTCCCATACACTTAGGTGTGTTCATGACTAGTAAAGCCAGCTCTGACTACAAGACAAGTTCCGTGCCCAGCAATGGGTTCTTTGATGCAGGGGACAGCGGCAAAAGCACAGACCGGGATTTGAGAGAGCCAAGTTCAAGACCTAGCTCAGGTCCTTGACAGTGGGAGTGTCAGTGGCAGCCATATAGACAAACGACTGTAGTCCACTCTGTCTGAGGTCCCACTCCGCTGCCTTGTAACCCTCTTCACACAATATAACTCCTTAGTTTCTGGCTCCATTCCCATTTATAGATTCTTTGAGACAAGGTCTAGCACAGACTGGCCTCAAACTCGGGGCAATCCTCCTGCCCCTACCTCGTGAGTGCTGGGATAAGAGAGAAAGGGAGCTGAGTACCAACATGCATTGCCTTTTGTTTCCTGTTTCCTGGTTGTGTATGCAATGTAACGGGCCATCTTACCTCTCCTCTGCCACAATGGACTGTACCCTCTCAACCTGTGAGCCCAAATTGAACCCTTATTCCCCGGCATTGCTTTTGTCAAGCATTTGGCCACAAGAGTGAGAAGAGTGGCTAACATAGGTGAGGGACTGCCAAATAGTCAGGGGCTGAGCACACATCCTCCTTATCCTACTGATCAAGGTGTTGTGGAATATTCGTTTACACTGTGGAACTTGTTTAAGGATGCAAAGGTATGCTTCGTTCTTTTACATTGTATTTGTTTAACTCTGTGAAGCTATGTTACTTTGCCTACCTAGAATACCTGATTGGTCTAATAAAGAACCAAGCAACCAATTGCTAGGCAGGAGAAAGAATAGACGGGGATGGCAGGCAGAGAGAATAAGTAGGAGGAGAAATCTAGGGAAGAGAGTGAGGAGCAAGAAGAGGAGGAGAGGATGACACCAGGGGCCAGCCACACAGTCGCACAGCCAGCCATGGAGCAAAAAGGAAAGATATATAGAATAAAGAAAGGTAAAAAGCCCAGAGGCAAAATGTAGTTAAAGAGTAACAAGATAATTTAAGTTAGAAAAACTGGCTAGAAACAAGCCGAGCTAAGGCTGGGCATTCATAAGTAAGAATTAGTCAAACAAACATGAAAGAAAGGAAGAAAGGAAGAAAGGAAGGAAGGAAGGAAGGAAGGAAGGAAGGAAGAAAGAAAGAAAGAAAGAAAGAAAGAAAGAAAGAAAGAAAGAAAGAAGCCGGATGGTGGTGGTGCACGCCTTTAATCCCAGCACCTTGGGACACAGAGGCAGACATATCTCTGTGAGTTCAAGGCCAGCCTGGTCTATGAAGTGAGTTCTAGGACAGGTTTCAAAGCTACACAGAGAAACCCAGTCTCTAAAAACCAAAAAAAGAATAAATCTCCATGTATTTATTTGGGAGCTGGGTGACAGGCCCCTAAAGAGGAAAAAAACAAAACAAAACAAACAAAAAACAAAATTCCCCTCCCCCCAAAAAAACAAAACAAAGCAAAATAACAGGGCTCCCAGGGTGGTAATGGGAGACAGAAAAAGGGTTTTTCCCATAGTTACTCTGTTTGAACTTTAATCTTGATCTCCGGAGTCCCTCCATTGTGCCCAATTGGCCTACTCTCTAATCCCTGGAGACTACCTCTGCCTTGCCGTCTCCCTACCTGGCCATTTTGCATGAACTCCTCCTAAGTGAAGAGAAGATAAAAAAAAGCAGAGAGATTTGGCACGCCTTTAATCCCAGCACTCAAAAAGCAGAGGCAGGTGGATCTCTGAGTTCAAGACCAGCCTGGTCTACATAGCAAGTTCCAGGCCAGCAAGAGCTACACAGGCTGCCTCGCAACAAAACAGAAAGAATTGGCTTGGAATTTGGCCCTGACAGTCTTCACCCAACCAGGCATTGGCCCAGACTTCCCACTTTACTGGTTTCTTTACCCAAGTTGGGATGTTTGGGCCAGATTATTGGTTTGTACACTAGTGGTTTTCCTGAAGAGTTCAAGAATAAGAATATAAAAATGTTGATTCCAGAAATAAGAATGTAGAAATAAAGAAATATAAAGTTGTAAGCCTAAGAGAAGAGAACAGGCTGTCGGCAGCTTTCTCAGCAGCTTAAGGATTAACTATTAACAGTGGGTTACTCCACTTTACAACCCTTAGCTCTATTTGCGAGGCTGAAGCGGCCCTCTGTAAACTTAGGGTGGCTCTGCAAACTGAGGATCAGCTTTTAGATAAACCCCTGGCCGCTCATGATCAGAAATTGATGTGAGCTGAGTTAACTTTTAAATGATGGGATGTACGTGACTTTTGACTTTTTGGTTTTATATTGTCCCATACCCTTCCCTGCTATGAGAAACTGGCAGTGTCAGGGGAGGTGCAGAGCCTTGATGAACACTACCAAGGAATGCCAGGGAAAAACAGTGGACAAAATACAAACACTAGTTTAACTGAAAAACTCCACTAATGGAAATTGCAAAAAGAACAATTTGTATCTTAGTTTTACCTTGAGATTGTAAAAATTCTTTTGTTATTGCCTAATGCTTGCTATAAAAGGAGGAGTTCAAAAACCGGCCTTTGCCACAGCCTCATAAGTCCATCCCTGGCTATGGTCTCAGCTAGCTGATAACCATTTTGTGTTACATGGAAATTTATTTTTTATTTTATTGTATCTGCGTGAATAAATTCAGGCAAATATTAAAGAATATATATAAATTTAATGATTAAATAAAACTTACAGAACCGAAGTTCCCACGTAGCACAGGAGGTAGGAAAGAAAAAGGAGGGGCCGCCTCCCGCGCGCCCGATTTATCCCTACGCATTCGCCCGAAGGAAACCTGCCCCCTAAAGGGGCTGGCTTAACCCTTTTGTCTAAATAAGCCAGAACTAAACCAAATACAACTATAAACAATAATAACAAAAGATAATTATAACAAACAATATTGAGAACAAAAGTTTTGCTAGACATTCTATCTCAAGGAG
>NW_004949146.1:621657-629950 GCF_000317375.1 Microtus ochrogaster
ATCATTTTCCTATTATCAAACCATATAGTGCTAAGGAAAATTAAGAATCTCAGAAATATCCATAGATGTGGGGTGATAGACACCTCTTGTAAAATCTCCCAAATGGTACACTCAAAAAAGCTGTTGAAATCTGAAACAGTTACATTTTCAGACATTTTATTTATAAAACAAAAAATTCTTTTACCTGCAATGACCGGTTCCTGCCAGTGGTGGCGAAGGAGTCCACTTGAGTCCACTCGGCCTAAGTCTGAAATAAATGACTCAAAAACAAAATTGGATCAGACACCAGGCTGATTAATAGCAATTGGGCTGGAAAAGGAACAGAGAGAAAGCCGCCAAAGTGAACAAATCAAAGGGACCGGGGTGTTTGAGCCAGCTCGCAGGGCCGCCATCTCGTGACCCGAGCGCCGGCGGAGGTGGGAGGGGAGGGGAACAGAGACTGATCACGCTGTTACACAGGCGCTGCAGATTCCAAACCGCCGGGGAGTGTTAGCTCTCCCGTCCCGCTTGATTTTCTACCAAGCACCAGGAAAGATCGAGTCGCTCAGAATCTCAGCTGTGTCCCCAACAGTAGTCAGACTGGTGAAAGGGTACAGTCTATGCGCCCAGGGAGCCCGCCACAGCAGCGGTCCCAAGAGACTCCGATTTGAGCCGGGTGTCTGCAAAGCCCCATGGGGCGGGCGCCAAATGTATCGGCGTGAATAAATGCAGGCAAATATTAAAGAATATATACAAATTTAATGATTAAATAAAACTTACAGAACCGAAGTTCCCACGCAGCACAGGAGGTAGGAAAGAAAAAGGAGGGGCCGCCTCCCGCACTCCCGATTTATCCCTAAGAATTCACCCGAAGCAAACCCGACCCCTAAAGGGGCTGGCTTAACCCTACATTTTATTTTATTTTATTTTTCAGGAATAAAGTTTGCTTCTGGTTTATTAGATTTTGGTGGTCTGTCCCCATCTTTTCACGACCCCTGTGGACCCAACACTCCCAACCACAGCAAGCCCATGTTTGCCTCTTCCTCAGCCTGCCCATTGCCAGGGACCGCTTCAGGACTGGCATAAAGAGCCCCACCTGCTCCACTGACCTCTTTGAGATAATGAATCCTGAACATAGCACTGTGAGGAGTCTCCTGCATATGTTCTGATTTAGGCAACACACGATAAAGTGTCTTCACTGGGTGCTGAGGAGTAGGGTGCTGCTGTCGGGGTCCAAACCCCAACATAAACTATCTCTCTGGACCGGAGTGGAGGAGTGGGAATGAAGACGCAACTCACATGGCTTTATCGGGAGGGAGATTCTCTGATCCCTCATGAAATCCTGAGTTCACATCCTGAAAAAATTCCTCTCGTTTAGTCTCCAAACAGCCTCTCTGCCAAAGGGTAAACTGAGGGGGAACTTCATTAGCATTCTGTTTCCTAGGTAACCAGGTGAAAGTCTCTGGTCATGTCCACATCTACCTATGCCTTCTGTCACATGTTCCTGCTCTGTATGCCAACTCTGTCATGTAGGCCTAAATTAGCATTTCTATCCCAGGCATCCTCCAAATTACAAAGCAGCAGAATAACATCCTGACCCTTTGTTAGGGTAGCGACAGCCTGTCTGGAAGGCTGCATGACCACCTCAGGTGGGAAACTATGGTTTGAGAGCCTGACTTCTATACCATATAGAAATTTGGGGCTACATGCTCTAAGAGCCTCCGGGTCAGTCTGGAGGAGTCTCAGCCCTCTGAGGTCCCTCTGTTTAAGGGCTCCTGACTCTGAGCCCCAGGTGTGTCCAAAGATGTCTAGCCTCCACGTACCTCACTCAATTCTTGCAGCTCCCCGGGCAAGTCACATGTTCAAACTCCTCCACCGGGCTTTGCTGAGCCAACTCCAAGCCTCTCCCTCCCTATTCCCTGGAACTCTGAGCTAACATTCTCCATAGCTGCCTAGCCTTCCTCTGCTTCTCCAGCGAATGCTGTCACAGAAGGAACTCACTTTACCTAGCCTTGTGTGAGTTCTGAGAAGCTAATAGGTCCCCTGGGGCTGGTGGCTGGTGCAGAAGCTGACAAGGGAAGACATCCTGAGCTGGCAGTTGCTACCAGAGTCAAGAGCAGGCTGGAGGAACCTGGCTGTAGGATACAGCTGGATTGCCTTATGGGTTCTTGGGAATTACA
The DNA here is from genome assembly GCF_000317375.1 of Microtus ochrogaster. NCBI lineage: Eukaryota > Metazoa > Chordata > Mammalia > Rodentia > Cricetidae > Microtus > Microtus ochrogaster. The sequence continues at coordinate 623,817 of NW_004949146.1, forward strand.
GAGGCTACCCCGACGTGATAGAATGGGCGTGCTTCCAGTTCCTGCCCCAGGCTCCAGCCAGTGACATCAGAGCACAGGGTCTCCAGTGGAGGGGGAACCAGGGAAGAAAGAAGAAATGGTCATATATTAGGACTTAGTAGGGGATGGTGACTTTTTCAGGCAGCCTCTCATTCATCCCTCCTACCAGTGCAGGCAGCAAGATGTTATTTACAGGGTCATAGGCTGCAACCTAGAGAGGTCAAAGAAGCTGGCTCAGGGTCATACGACTGCGGGGCAGAGTCTCACTTTGCTGCATCTGAGACCTCAACCAAGGAAAGGAAAGGCAGGAGTTGAAGCCTCCTTTTCTGGTGGGCAAACACGGGGCTGGGTTTCATCCTGACATCCAGATTGGGTGAAGCCCTGCCTGTGCTCCACTTCCCTAGCCCTGCCCTCCTGAGGTCTCAGCCATGGCAATCCCTTCTGTTCCAGAGAGAAGACCAGCAGAAATCAATAATACATGAACCACTGCTCCTGTCAGGGCAGAGGATGATGTTTTAAATGCTTCTTAAAATTCAGTATTAACAAGCCTTCGAAAGGGTGAAAATATTTGAATTAGGGGAAATGAATGTTTTATGAGCTAGGAGGGAAACCTAATCTCCCAAGGTTGGTCAATGCGGTGAGCCCACAAGTATTATGCAGTAAACGGACAGCTGACAGATCTATTGGGCTAGCCACAGAGAGTGTATACGAGCATGCCACTTGGAGTAACCTGTTTTTGCAGAGCTATGAGGACACCTGTCCTTTGGATAAGTCATTCTCAGTTCTGTAAAAGTCTTGTGAAATCATGGCATTTCTGCCTTCTATAGTCTCCCAGCAGTGTATAAACCTGACATTTACTGTAGGGCAAACATATACCTCCCCCACACACACACACATCATAAAGCCATGGAGTGAAAAGAATTTACTCAGTCAAATCCTTTGTCCCCACAGCCAAAATCTGCATAAAAATAGTCCCCAACAAACTTTCTTATTGACAGAACTCACTGATGAGAAAGGAGCCTCACACAGGAGGCAGCATGTCTGCTCTAACAGCAGACTCAGGAAGCTGTAATCTACTGATCTGCTCTGACCTAACAAATTGCTAATATTTTGTATTTACCCTTCACCTTGGTTTCAACCAACATAGGATCACAGCCCAGGAAATTAACTGTTTATATAGAAAAAAGGCCTGAGTTGCTAAAACTAGCTTCAGAGAGAAAAATTCTCACCCGGGCATCCTCCTGCATTCAAAAGCAGGGTTCCAGAGCTACCGAGAAGCAAAACAAAAGGCAGGCTAGAAGAGCCATGGGGAGGAAGCCAAGAAGCAGCCGCACTGCCTCATGACTTCTGCATCAGCTCCCACCTCCAGGTTCCTGCTCTGACTTCCCTGGATGATGGAGCACAAAATGTAAGATGAAAAACCATTTCCTCTCCAAGCTGCTTTTGGTCATGGTATCTGCCACAGCCATGAAAACCTACCTAAGATACCTGTACTTGGTACTCTTCTTGTCACTGGACAAAACACTGACAAAAGTAACTGGAGGAAGGAAGGGTTTGTTCAGGCTTGCATTGTGAGGGTCCACAGTCCATCATGGTGGAGGAAGGAAGGGTTTGTTCAGGCTTGCATTGTGAGGGTCCACAGTCCATCATGGCAGGGATGGCATGGAGGCTGGAGCATGAGGCAGATGGTCACCTGAATCCATCAACAAGAAGTGGAGAGACAGATGGATTCTGGTGCCCAACTTGTCTTCTCCTTTTTCTTTGATCCTGGATCCCCACCCATGATGGTACCACTCCCGCTCAGGCTGTGTCATCCCTCCTCAGTTAAACTAGAAACCCACTCACAGACACACTCAGGTTGTGTCTCTATGACTACTCTTGATCCAGTCAGATTTGCCATCATGTGCCCTCCTCACTGTACCTGTAAATGCTTGTCCCCTGTGAAGAAATGTAGGTAGGACACCGGCAAACACCGGCGTGAGTGCCACACACTGCCTGGCAGCTGTGTGACACAGGGTGCCATAGCTAGAATTTCCGGTGCTGTGATAAAGCACCATGACCAAAAGCAGTGTGGGGAAGGAAGGGTTAATTTCACTTGCTCTTCCACATCTCAACTCATCACAGAGTCAGGAGAGGAACTCCGGGAGTTAACCTGGAGGCAGGAGCTGATGCAGAGGACATGGAGGGGTGATGTTCATTTGCTTGCCCCTTCTGGCTTGCTCAGCCTTCTTCCTTATAGAACCTAGGACCACCAGCCCAGAGGTGAATTCACCCACAACAGACTGGGCCCTCCCCCATCAATCACCAATTAAGAAGATGCCCTATAGACTCGCCTAAAGGCAATCTAATGGAGGTATTTTCTCAATTGAAGTTCCTCTTCCCGGGCATCTCTAGCTTGTGTTAAATTGACAGAAAAGAAAAGAAAAACCAGGATGCTGGGTTGATTGTTTAGCCTTTTCAGACTGGTGACAGGGATCATACAGTGACAGGTAAGGGCAGTTTACAATCTAGAAATCTCTCAGAACTGTGAGCATGCCCTCACTCCCTCACGCTTCTACCCCCACACCACTGCCCCCACACCCTGTTGGAAAATACTCCTCTACATCTTGAGAGCCCTTTCCTGGATCAGACCTTGTCCTCAGCTCCTTCCGGGTCCAGAGTCTGCATTTTGGTAGGCATTGATTTGAAGAGGGCTGGGGGAGGACCTTAGCCAGAAAAAGTGAGTATGAATTCGTTACCCTTTTAGACTGATTACATTTGATCCGACCGTACAGCGGTTTGGGAATATTCATAAAGGAGAGCACACACGAGAGATGGGATGTCTGTCCATCCCTCTGTACACACTGCAGATCTCATTCCGGCAACCCAAGACTTAAGAGCAGACAGGCAGCATGCCAGCAAGCCACTGTAGTGTACAAATGAGGACATAAGTGGTAAGGCGTGGATGTGGCTTCCTGAGCACATTTGGGCAGGGGGCAAAGAATTCCCTGTTCAGAATCGGGTGCAGAGACCAGTGCAGAAATGTTACTCACCGCCTTGCTTCCAGGCTTCATTTTGGCTACCTTTCTTATACAGCTCGTACAGACTTGTCTAGGGATTGTGGGCTGGGCCCTCCTATGTCAATCAACACCCAAGAACAGGCCCACAGACATTCCAGAGGCCAGTCTGATGGAGGCAATTCCTCCACTGACATTCTCTCTTCCAGGGTGTGTTGGCGACAGGAGTAACTGTGACGGGTGTCTTCTTCTATTTCTCTCCACCTCTTATTTTTTGAGACAGGGTCTCCAACTAAATGTGAAGTTCACTGATTTATTGAGGCTGGTGGTCAGTGAGCTCTGGGGATTCTCCTGTCTCCACATACCACCTTGCCTAGCTGGGTGCTGGGATCTGAGTTCAAGTCCTTGTGTGTGTGTGTGTGTGTGTGTGTGTGTGTGTGTGTGTGTGTGTGTGTGTGTGGCGAGTGCACTTGCTGACCAAGCCACACACCCCAGCCCCTGCCTGTTCTTATCTATTTTGTCTTTAGATCTTTCGGGATTTCCTGGTGCTTGTAGGATGTGCACTAGACTGGCCGTAAATTCACAAAATAGCAGAGAATGGCCTTAAACTCCTGATCCGCCTTCCTCCATCCCTTCAATATTGGGATTACAGATGTGTATTTGTATTTCTTTCTAGTTCTCTGTTGCTTTATCAGCCCCATGACCGAGGTCCAGACTTAGAGCAGACTCCCAACCTCAGTGTTACCACTTGCAGAACAGGGAACATAGTCCTGCCAATGTGGGGTTGAAGGCAAGCAGGATTCGTGAACAGCTAGTAACAGTAGGCGCGGCGCCATTTTCTTCCTTCCTCCTCATCTGCTGGCCCTCCTGCCTTTCACTCTGCTCATACAGGAGACTCACATGTCCACACAGCTTCCCCAGCCCCTGACTCCTCACAAAGGCCCTCTCCCTGAATGCATCTGTCACTCCCTAGTGTCCTGACAGCCGCTGTCAGGGACTTAATCGCAGATTAATTGAAGATCCTGTTTACAGCTCCTCAACTGCAATCCTGTGTACCTTTGACCTACAGGCCTCTGCCTTAATTAAAGCAATTAGAGCCAGCTGCCAGTGACAGGCTGGGGTTCTCAGGCCTTTGCTGGTTTCACACTTGCCTGCATTGGAGGACAGGGCCAGCTGTCTACACCTGGTGCTCATAGCAGGGCCAGGTTCTCACCTAAGTGACTGACCACTCTAGAGGTAGAAACTGAATCCTGCCAGGCAGGCAGAGCAAGGCAAGATGAACATTTGTAAGTGGGGGACTCTCTCTTTTTCCCCTCCTTCCCTCTCCTGCCCTCACCCTCACCCTACCCTTCTCTCCCTTTCTCCACTGGCTTTTCTATTTTTCACACCAATAACTGGGCCACAGTGACCTCCTGTCTCAGCCTCAGCCTCCTGGGGCCAAGTCACATGCTTCCCGCCTGCATACCCCCTCCCCGCGCCCTGCAGGCCAGTGCAGGATGTTGACATCATTAATATCCAGGATAAGCTAAAGACCGCGCTTATGATATGAATGGCAGTGAGCACAAGGACAAAGCCCTCAGCTTCACAAGTCACCAAAGGGCACAAATTAAACACCACCTCGCTCCTCAAAACAGTTATCCTCAAAAGGACAAGGCAGTTATGTAGGGTGTATGCCCACAGTCCCAACATTTGTGAGGTAGAGACAGGAAGACCAGAAGTTCAAGGCTAATGTTGAGCTACATAGCGGGTTCAAGGCCCACTTCGTTTCCTGAGACCCTTCCAGAGGAGGAGCAAGATGGCCTTTCACAGGCTGTGGGTACAGAGACCAGGGGATGCTTGCTTGCGCTTGGTGGGTGGGAAAGCAGATTACACAGTCACAGCGAAAGCAGGGAGATTCCTCGGCAAGTTAAAACTACAGCCACCAAGGGGCCCAGCAATTCCTCTACTGAATAGAAGGAAAATAAAGTCAGCATGTTGAGAAGACAGCTACACTAGGTGGTTACTGCAGTACCGTTCACAGAAGGTGAGACATGGAATTGACCTAAGATTCCATCAACTGAGGAGGAAGAGGGGTAGGAGAGAAGTCACGTGTGGAAGTGGAATTCTGTCTGTCTTAAAGAGGAAAGAAATCCTTCCACGGATGAAGTCAAAGGACAGTGCGGCCGTGGAATAAACCAGGCCTAGAAAAATGAATGCTGCAAGACCTCATCCATATGCAGACTCTGAGGACTGATTTCAAGCCAGGCTTGGAGGTGCAGGCCTGCGATCACTGCGTTCAGGAGCCCGAGGCAGGGACTGAGAAGAACGTTGGCCAAAAAACGTCAAGTTTCTATTAAAGAGAAGGAATGCATTTGAGAGATCTATTGCATGACATGGTGATTATAGGGAATAATCGGGTTTGCATTTTATTAGTTTGTGTGCATATATGTGTGTGTGTATTATGCTGTGTGCCTATGTCGCATATGTGTGTGTGTGTACGTGTGGTGTGTGTGTACATGTGGTGTGTGTGTACGTGTTTGGTGTGTGTGTGTGTATGCATGTGCCATGGCACACATGTAGAGGTCAGAGGACAATCTGTGGAAATCTGTTCTCTCCTTCTTCCATGTGGGGTCTGGGAATCAAACTCAGGTTATCAGGTTTGGCAGCAAGCCCCTTTACCTACTGAGCCAACTCACTGGCCCTAAAACACTGCATTCTTGAAGACTGCTAAGAGAACACAAATGTCACCTGTTTTCTTATCATGTGGAATCTACATTTAAACATGTTTTCATAGCACACACACACACACACACACACACACACACACACACACACATATATATATGACTTTACAGAAAGATTATATATATGAGTATGTGTATATAGTATGGGACAAGAGAGTAGAGGGGGGTCTATGTGGGGAGGGGAGAGGTCTAGATAGGGGAGAAGTGGAAACAAGAAAAGAAATGGGGAGGAAGAGGAAAGAAAAACTTTGCCTGTCTTTCTTCACATGCAGAGTCTGGATTTCAACAAAAGTTGAATGTGTGTGACATGGAAACAGAGAGAAACTATTGGGGGCATCAGAGGGGAGGGGGGCATAAGAGAGGTAGGGGGCATCAGAGAGGAGGGGGGCATCAGAGA
>NW_004949146.1:630140-632372 GCF_000317375.1 Microtus ochrogaster
AGAGGGGAGGGGGCATCAGAGAGGAGGGGGCATCAGAGAGGAGGGGGCATCAGAGAGGAGGGGGCATCAGAGAGAAGGGGGTACCAGGAAAGTGGATATGAACAAGGAACAGCATGAAGATGTCATAATGAAACCTGCTAATTTTGTATTGTAATTTAAAATTTAGTTAAAATCTGGGATTTAAATATAGCAAAAACAGTAAATGTAAATTAATCTTGCCATAAAAGTATGCCAAAAATGTATGTGAGGTGATGTGTATGCCAACTAGCTCCATATAGCCACTGTATGATGTACATGTATTTCAAAACATGCTGTACTGAGCAAATATATACAATTTTGTCAGTTAATTAGACCATCCGTTTAAAAAGGCATTCTGTACTGTCATTTCATTAAAATATCAATTTTAAAAAGTGTTCTGTATTTGTCAATTAAAATATTATTATTTTTTCAAGTGTTCTTTTTGGGCCACTGCCCTCGCTGCTTGACATTGTGCAAATGACTGACCCTCTCAGAGTCTTGGCTTCTCCCTCCGTGATGTAGGATGTAGCCTCCGCAGGTGGGGCAACAGTGGGGCTGAAGGAAGCAATCGCTGCTCGTTGCAAGCTCAGTGCAGTGGCTGGCACATGAGAAGAACCCCACTCATGGCAGCTGGGCTCCCGTTTTTATCACGACAATGCTTTGTCCTGGTAACTCTGTGGAGCAGCTGACCATATATCTCCCTGTTTGCAGAGGACAAGACAGGTTCAGAGATGGTAAGTAGCTTGCCTAGTACCACCCAGCAGGTAAGAGTTGAGCCCCACTTGGTGTGGTGAGGATGGCAGGGAACTCCCTGTGCCAACTGAAGAAACAGATGCCTTTGTGGATGCAGCCATGGGTCAACTCCTCTGGCAGGAGTCTCAGAAGCTTCGCTGGTGGGTCGCATTTAAAACTATGACCCTCAGGCTGGCTAGATGACTCGGCGAGCGTGCTGGCTAGTAAGATAGTAACGGTGCTTTCCATGAAGGCTGATTGTCTGGGTTTGAACCCCCAGGACCCACATGGAGAAAAGGAAGAGCAGACTTCTCATGTTGTTCTCTGACTTCTTTGTGTGCTTCCTGGCGCACACGCGTGCGTGCGTACACGCACACACAAATTAATAGTAAAACAAATGATGCACTATTTTATTAATCACCATTTGCAATTCTTTTCTCCCCTACTTGTTCTTGGCCATGCTGCCTTTATCCCATCAATAGAAACACTAAGACACAAGCCCAAAGAAGCTTTCCTGCCACAGTTGCCTTTGGTCATCAACAGAATTGAACCTAGGACACCTTGCCACAGGAAGGCATGACCCCATCCAGGATGCACGCAGGACAATGATGTTGATGGTACCCAGGGGCCCTCAAAGGTCATAGGCATGCCTGCTTCTCTTCACAGCCCCACTGCTCATCAGGAGCTCGCCTCACTGAAGACCGTCAGCGTTATACATGAGTCCCTCGGCGGACATCTAGCAAACATTTGCTCTTTTTAAGAAAATAGCACAGAGACTTACCACACACACATTTTGCCCAGTCATTTCCTCTGTTTATTTATCCTGAAGATCATTCCAGTGCAGTTCGTGGAGAATTGCCATGTTTTCTATGAAGTTGCCTCTATACTGGTGTGTGGATAATTTCTGTAGTTGGCTTCTTAGCCATTTCTGTGGTCCTCGGGGTCAGAAAGGTGCATTTCTCGTTATTATGAGAAGATGCCTGACCAAAGCAACTGAAGGAAGGGTTTGTGTTGGTTCACATTTCAGCAGACAGTCCATCACGGTGGGGAATCACAGTGGCATGAGCGTGAAGCTGTTGGTCATTTTGGACCCACAGGCGGGAAGCAGAGAGAGAGAGAGTGAACGCTGGCATTCAGTTTGCTCTCTCCTCTGTATTCACCAGCCCTTGGCATGGAGCCACACACAGTTGGGGCGCCTTCTCACCTCAATCCAGTCCAGAAACTCCCCCACAGACATGCCCAAAAGTCTGTCTCCTTGGTGACTCTATATCCTGTCGAGTTGACAATCGCTCCACCATCACAGAGGGCATGTGAGTTTTACTTTTCCTTTTGAGGCCTGAATTGACTTAAAATTTCTTTTACATTTTTTAATGTGTGTGTATGTATCTGTGTGTATATATGTGTATGTATATGTGTGTGTATGTATGTGTGTGTATGTGTGTGTGTGTATATGTGTGTGTATGTATGTGTGTGTATATATGT
>NW_004949146.1:632532-634972 GCF_000317375.1 Microtus ochrogaster
TATGTATATGTGTGTATGTATCTGTGTGTATATATGTGTATGTATATGTGTGTGTATGTATCTGTGTGTATATATGTGTATGTATATGTGTGTATATGTATGTGTGTGTATGTGTGTGTGTGTAGGCATATACATGTGGAGGTTGGAGAAAAGCTTATGGAAAGAGATACCTTTTTTTCCACCATGTGGTTTCGGGGGATCAGACTCAGGTCATCAGACTTGGTGGCAAATGCCTTTACCAAGTGAACCCTCAGGAGCCCAACAATAGTGATATTTTATTTGTATTTTAACAAATCAAGCTTGCCTGAAGATCAGAGTGCAAAGCTAGCCACACTGGTCAGCCATACAGGCCAGGCAATGGTGGTGCACACCTTTAATCCCAGCAGCCACACTGGTTAGCCATAGAGGTCGGGCAGTGGTGTGTATGCTTTTAATACCAGCACTTCAGAGCAGAGGCAAGCCAATTTCTGTGAATTTGAGACCAGCCTGGTTTACAGATTGAGTTCTAAGACAGCCAGGGCTACACAGAGAAACCCTGTCTTGTAATAGATAGATAGATAGATAGATAGATAGATAGATAGATAGATAGATGGATGGATGGATGGATGGATGGATGGATGGATGGATGGATAGATGGATTGGATAGGTGGATGGATAGATAGATAGATAGATAGATAGATAGATAGATAGATAGATAGATAGATAGATAGATAGATAGATAGATAGGGAACCCCACACTCACTCCTCCTCCTCTCAGCACTGATTTGAGGCCCCTGTTAATTTGTGTCTGGATAGTTGTTTCTTTTTCTTGTAAGCGCGAAGAGACCTTTAGATGTGGCAAAATCAAACCACTTGCTCAGGCTAGGAGTTGACAGCTTGTGACTTCATAATGGTGTTTTTGCCCATGGAGGAAATCTTAATTTCTATGCAGTTGTTATGTTTTGAATATGAAATTTCCCCTGTGGGCTTATCATCCGTGGGACCCTTGGTTTGTGAGTGTTGGTGACTTTTCTCAAGGGATGTCAGCAAAGGTCTACTCACCCCAGACAGGGAAGCGATGACAGGCCGAACACGTCCGCCTAAGCCTCATTTCGCAAACCCATGCGTTTCACTGGGGTTACTTACAGGATCACGGATGACTCAAAGGCCTCTTTATCACTGCCTTAGTTAGGGCTTCTATTGCCGTGAAGAGACACCATGACCACAGCAACTCTTACAAAGGAGAACATTTAATTGGGGTGGCTTACATTTTCAGAGGTTTAGTCCGTTATCATCACGGTGGGAAGAAGCATGGTGACAGATGTGGTGCTGGAGATGCAGCTGTGAGCTCTACATCTGGATCCAAAGGCAGAAGAAAGAGACAAGTCACAGATGTCCCCCAACAACAGTACATCTGCTCCAACGAGCCCAGACCTCCTCAGTGCCACTCCCTACGGACCTAGGGAAGCCATTTTTATTCAAACCACCACAATCATCGTAAGCTCGCCCCAGCCTGGGTGGCTTCGATCTCTGCACATCCACCCCTCAGACCCCTGCACTCCACTCCCTGGCCCCACAGACTCTGGCATTTGACTGTCGGGTCCACAGTTAGTGGCGCTGTTTGGAGAGGCTCAGGAGGTTTGACCTTGTAGGAGGATGGATGTCACTGAGGATGGGTTTTGGGAGCTTAAAGATATGCTGTTTCTAGTGTACTCTCTGTTTCCTGCTATAATTCAAAATGTGGTGGCACCTGCCATGTCCTACCACTGGTCTGCCAACGCGGCCAGTTATCTGTGTAAGTAGAACTGTAAGGCAAATAAACTTTTTTTTTTATTGAGACAGAGTTTCTCTGTAGCTTTGAAGCCTGTCCTGGAACTAGCTCTTGTAGACCAGACTGGCCTCGAACTCACAGAGATCCACCTGCCTCTGCCTCCCGAGTGCTGGGATTAAAGGCGTGCACCACCACCACGTGGCTATAAACTCTTTCTTTTATAAGTGCCTTGGTGGCCATATTTTATCACAGCAATAGAAAGCCAGCTGAGACAAAAGCTGGTGTCAGGGAGTGGCTGTGGCTACGAACAACCTGACTGTGGCTTTTCAGAGGAATGTGGATGACTTTGGGTCTTAGGAGAAAAGCAGTTAAATGCACTGAATAGGGCGTAATGGGCAATTCAAGCAGACACTTGAACAGCAACTCTGAGTGCAATGAGGACCACTGAGGCCCAGCTCAAGAGGTTGCAGAGGGGAGCAATAATGGTAACCGGGCTAGAGACTGTTTATTGTGATATTTTGGCAAAGGATGTGGCTGCCTTTCGCCCATGTCTTACTAAAGACTTACCTGAGGCCAAATTTAAGAGTAATGGTCTAGCCGGGCGGTGGTGGTGCACGCCTTTAATCCCAGCACTCAGGAGGCAGAGGCAGGCGGATCTCTGTGAGTTCGAGACCAGCCTGGTCTATAAGA
>NW_004949146.1:645959-652649 GCF_000317375.1 Microtus ochrogaster
GACAAATACCCCATACAGACAGAGCTTGAGTGCAAAGTTTATTGAGAGGAGGGTAGAGGAGAGGGAAGGGAGAAGGGGGGGGGGTAATATGGAAGTGGGGGGGGGGAGACGGAAAGCTGCCTCCTCAAAACAGCAGAAAGGAAGAGAGAGGGTGTACCCCCTTGCATCTGCGTACAGACTAGAACCCTGGACTGACCAGGGTACTGCCTGGGTGCATCCTGCCAGATGTCAGGGTAGGCCAGCATAATGCCTGAATCCTAACACCTGCCATATCCGGATCCTGCCTTCAGAGAAGCTACCAAGCGGGCTTTGGGATTGGCTCCCGTGAACAAGCATGGAAGGAACTCAGAGCTGTGATCAAGCTGTACACACCCTCATGGAAGGAACTCAGAGGCGGGCTTGCGGAGCTGGATGCAGGCACGCCTCCGGTCTGCCGTGAGCTTCGCGTGGCAGCTCTGTCATCAGATGCTGTGATTCTCCACACACAAAGAAGACAGCATAGAACTTTGCTCTAGAAGGGCAGGGAAGTATCAGAAAGGTGCCAGCACGGGACGCCGTGAACACTGGAGGAGGAAGGAAGGCGGGAGAAGCAGACATGGCTCATGCACACCGGTCCAAATGGGTACGCCGCTGAAAGTGGGCCCAAAGGCTCACACAAGCCTCTCTGGCCCAGCCAGAGCCTTGCAAAGGAATTCTCCTGGGAGAAGTTTCTGTGTAGGCACCCTGTCCCTAAAGGTCCACCCTCCAGGCCTATAGTGCGCAGTCACAATGTCAACCTTCCTAGCAGGAACCCCTATTACTCCCACCCTCAAAATGACCATTTCTCCACTGGGTTCTGAGTTTTAGCACCCCTTGGAAGCAGGATCCTGCTTATCCACCCTTTGGCTAAATTTGTTTCTTCCCTCTGCAGCGAGGATGACCAGGCCCAAGCCCTCTCCTTCCCTCATAACTTATCAAGAACCACAGAGTACATTGATGATTCAAAGCTACTTGATCGTGACCCAAGTTACCAACGTGTCCAGAAACACAACAAAATGTCAACAAATGGAGTTTAAAGGCCTAACTGACATTTATTAGGGATTCATGAATCAGGCAGTGTTCCATCCATATGACAGAGAGATGTCCTGCCGTGGCTGACCATTTGGCAGGAACAAAGAAACAGCATGGAACAAAAATAAAAACCAAAAATAGGTTTGTTTACCAGCTGTGGTGGTATAGCCTGGTTACCCAGGCTACTCCAGAGGCTGAGGGGTTGCCAGTTTGAAACCAGCCTGGACTACATAGCCAGACAGTCTCAATAGTCCATAAATAAGTAGGGCTTGGGAACTAGCCTCGTGGGAAAATGGTTAGGCCAGCTTGGATTGGATTGTGTAGCCAGACTGTCTCAATAATAGATAGATAGATAGATAGATAGATAGATAGATAGATAGATAGATAGATAGATAGATAGATAGATGATTGATAGCTAGAAAGATAGCTAGATAGATGATAGATAGATTGATAGATAGATAGACAGACAGACAGACAGACAGACAGACAGACAGATAGATAAATGGGGTGGGGAGCTAGCTCTGAGGTCGAGTGCTTGCCCCGTATATAGAGGTCCTGGGTTCAATCCCCACTGCTGGTAGAAAACAACAGCAAAAGAAGCTGATATCAGGTGTCTTTCCTTCTAAGAGTTACTGCAATGTGGCTGGCCTGGAGGCCTGGCTTGCGTGCCCTCATTTCTCACAGGTCAGATGTTAGAAGTTAATAGCTGAGCTTCTGTTTGGAGATGAGGAATCTTCGCCCAAGTGACTCCATCTTGGGTTGTCTGTTGAGGTCCAGTCTGGAAGTTCAGGCCAAGTCAATGGCCTCCCATAAATCTTACTGACAATAAAATGTGACTCACTTCTCCTGGTGGCTGGGCTTTTTCTAGGTCTAGGCTCCCTGCTGTGATAGGGCTGTGTTATAGGGCACATTGGCATCAGGGGCCCAATCTTGCCCTCCTCCCTGAGGCCTGACTGCTGGATGCCTGGGTGGGGGATCAGTTTCCTTCCTGACAAACACCTTGCTTTTTCAGAGCCAGTGTCTCGAAGAACTGCATTTCAGTTATGGTGGGTGGGATGTGTGTGTGTGCGCATGTGTGTGTGTGCTCATGCGTGTGTGTGCATGCGTGTGTGTGCATATGTGTGCTTGTGTGTGTATGTCCATCCCCAGAATATGATCTGGGGAAGGAAGCCAGAGGTACAAATCTATAGAGAGCAAGTGGGCTAGCTGAGGATTAAGTTTTTTCTCTGGAAATCTCCCTTTTTCTAAGCCTCAGTTCCTTAGTCTGTCAATGGAAGAGTTTTTGGATTTGACTCTCTGGATGCCCCTCTAGCACTGGCTTGCTCTGGTTTTCTTTGTTTTCATTTGTGTTATTTATTTATTCTTCAACAATATCATATATGTGTGTATGTGTACATATAATATAACTTGATCAGCCCCCCATTATCCTCTTCCTGCCCCCACCTTTCCTCTATTCCAACACTACCCCTCTGTCCTACTTAGGGTCACTATAGCTGTGACAAACACCATGACCAAAAGCAACCTGGGGAGAAGGGGTTTCTTTGGCTTATACTCCACATCATAGTCCGTCATTGGAGGAAGTCAGGATAGGAACTCAAGCAAGGCAGATCCTGGAGGCAGGACCTGATGCAGAGGCCATGGAGGGGAGCTACTTATTGGTTTGGTTTTCCCATGACTTGCTCAGCCTACTTTCTTATAGATCCCAGGACCGGCAGCCCAGGGATGGCACCACCCACAATGGGCTTCCCCCTCCCTATCAACCACTAGTTAAGAAAATGTCCTGCAAGCTGGATTTTTTTAGTAATGTATTTATTTTTATTTTCTGTACATTGGTGTTTGTCCCTCAGGTATGTCTGTATGAGCACAAAGGATCCCCTAGAAAAGGTGTTACAGACAATTGTGAATTGCCATGTGGGCGTTGGGAATTGAACCCCAGTCCTTTGGAACAGAAACAGTGCTCTTAACCACTGAGCCATCTCCCTAGTTCTTGAAAGCTTATGGAGTCATTTTCTCAATTTCAGATAACTCTAGTTCGTGTCAAGTTGACATAAAACTAGTCAGCATGCCCTGCAGACTTTTATGGCCTGTGTATTTATGTGTTTACACCGAATTTCATTAGGGTCGTGAGTGGTGTGGAAGTGAGTGGCTCATTTACACAAACAAGGGCAACTTACCAGCACACTGCTGCTGAGGGATAGGACTTCCTCTCTCCCTGTGACAATTAACTGCCTGTAGCTTCCCAAGGAGAGGTGAAAATTTGTGAGTCTCTTCCCCGGGTCTGAGAGCATGTTGGTGGCCCTGTGCTGTGCAGGCACCCCCTGTTGTCATAAGCTCATGTGTGAAAGACAGTGCTTTCCAGCCTCTCCTTCATGATGCTCTCTGAGCCTTGGTAATATAGATGTTTGGTTTAGCGCTGGGCATTCAATTGGTCACTGATTCTCAACATTTTGTCCTGAATTGCCCATTGCCTAATGCTAACAGGGGTTTCTCTGACAGCAGCGCTAGTCTGCGGGTTGTTTCTGAGCCTTCTGTTGGGCAGATGGATGGGAGAGGGCTTGCTGTCTGCCTACTAAGTGCTTCCATTCATGTCATTTGTGGAAGGGAAGCAGCTGCCAAACAGAGTCCCAAGGACCCAGCCAGAGACCGCAGTCTCACAGCGAGAGAGGCCAGAGATGGGAAGCCTGGAGAGGAGAGAGCACTCCTCATGTCCTGGACAACTCCCCTCGAACGTGGTCACAGGAAGACCACTGGTTGAGGATTTTCCCTCTCAACTTCTCAGAGGGGAGCTAGGCTTCAGGACTGTTGGAAGCGTGAGTTGTCTCCAGAAGGGGACGAACTCTCAGGGGAGTCACCAAGGAGTCCTGTTTCAGGAGACAGAGACAGGCAGATCTCTTGTAAGTTTGAAGCCAGCCTGGCCTGCATAGCCAAGTCTCAGGCTAACCAAAGCTACATAGTGAGACCTGTCTATAAAAAAGCATGGGTGCCGATGGAGCCCCCAATTTAATTTCCCAAGATCTCATCTCTCTGCACTATAGACACCCTGACTTACAATGGTATGATAACGTTTTTACTAGGCTCTGAATTTTTATCTTTCCTCAGTTAGTGATACACGGTGCAGTACTCTGACCATGCCAGACAGCAGCAGCAAGCAGTATGTGACTCCAGCCAGCCACGTGATCACAAGAGAAAACAACAGAATTGTGCAGAACTGCCAGCCTGCTTTAAATGCGAGCACTTAAAGTATTCAAGACAGTCCATATTTTTGCTAAAAGGCATGTTCGTGCTATGTGGATTTGCCCAAATGCAGGTCCCTGGAGGTGTTCTGAGGATGATGAAGTAGACTAAACCAAAGTATAATGTTGGGCAGGTTGGTTGTTAATTGCATTTTTGATTTTGCCTTTACACATCTGTGCATATGTAAACCCGTGTGTGTGTGTGTGTGTGTGTGTGTGTGTGTGTGTGTGTGTATTATTATGTTTTCTTGAAATGGGTCTTGCTGCATAACCATAGCTGGTTTCAAATCCTCTTTCTAGCTCAGGTTGGTGTTGAACTCACAATCCTTCTGGCCCAGCTTCCCAGTCCTGGGGTTATAGCCACGTATCACCATGCCAGGCTTCTTACAGTGTTTCCCCCTTCCACAGATTTCCCCGGATGTAACCCATTTACAAGAGGAGGTGTGTCTGTATTACACCGCACATTAGAAAGCAGCACACAAATTGTGTGAGGAACAAACATTCAGGCCACAGCATTAGTTCCAGCCTGGAAACAGGCCCCTCTCCTTGCTCACCTTCCACTGAGGAGAACTTAAGCTAAAGGTCACAGCTACAGCTGGACACGATGCATCCCAGGCAGCTTCAGCCAGTGTCATCATAGAACAAGCAGCGGGACATGCAATCTCTAGATCCTTGAAAATTGTGTCAGCCTTGAAGTTTCTGTTTTCCTGAGAAGAATTTTTTCATGTAATTTTTGTTTTATTGGCATCTGCCTCTTTTTTTATCATTCCTTCCTCTCCCTTGCCCCCCTCCCTCTACACACACACACACACACACACACACACACACACACACACACACACATCCTTCCTTCCACTTCTTCTCTAAGCTGATGTCAAACTCAGAGGATAAACAGTATGGAGGCTCCAGGTTTCATGAGTCGGGCACAGCACAGTCAAGATAGGGACTGTGGGCTTCTCTGTCTTCCTTCCCAATGCAAGCCCATGACCACCTCCCCATCCTAGGGCTCCCTCAGTCCTATGCAAGCCCATGACCACCCCCCCCATGTTAAGGCCCCCTCAGTCTAAACAGCCCTCGACAACCAATTTCAAAGATAGAGGGGATAGCAAGTAGACAAAGAGCTTGATGTGCAAATATGAGGTCCTGAGTTCACGCCCTAGAACCCAATTCTTAAAAAGCTGGGCATGGTAACCCACACTGTGATTCCAGACCTGGGGAAGCAGAAGCAGGAGGAGCCCTGGGGCTCACTGCCCAGCTAATCTAGCCTATTGATGCATCCCCCAAAGTGAAGCTGACTGGTTCTGAGGAACAACACGCGAGTTGTCCTTTGTCCTCTACATGTGTGAGAACACAAATACATGCACATACAATGCACACCTGCATGCATGCATGCATGCACACGCACACCCCACCCACAACCACCACTATCACCAAATGTATTGGAGAAACAAATCGAGTATAAAGCAAGAAACAAGTACTGATTTTTGTAGGAAGGAGACCCAGATTTTATGTCTGATCTATATGCTACTAGTTGTCTGGATCTCCTGGCCTTCGCACGTTGTCAGAGGCAGACAGAGGCAGGGAAGGAGAAAGGGAGGGAGAGAGAAAAAAGAAAGAGAGAAAGAAGAGGAGGAGAAGGAGGAGGGAGAGAAAAGAGGGAAGGGGAGAGAGGAACTTCACTTGTGACCACTAAAAAGTTTCAAGGATTCTGATACAAGTTCCAGCTTGAGAAAGAGCATCTGCAGTTTTGGGGACTTTAACTATACTGGCCTTCCAGTCTGAGAATGCGCGGCCAGGGTTTAATATCCTCCTCCAGCAGAGAGTCCTGCTGTGGTTTCCATCATTGGTGTCTGGCTCACTTTCTCCTGGCTCCTGTAATTGTGGGTTGTAAGCTCATGTTCACCCCCAGCTTTCCTCTCCCTGCGAGGCCTGGGTTATGATCTTACTCCAAAAAGGATTCATATTCTAACCCCAGGGTGCTCCTAGCCTGGCCCCGCTTCCAGCGAATTTCTCATGTAGGGTTTTCCAAAATCACATATGCAGCCCTCATTTAAACTCCGAGCATAGGAAGGAGCCTGTGGTGCCGGGTTTCTCGGGCAAGGCTGATGCTTTTCCACACAATGCCCAGATCAAGGCAGACATGTTTCCTTCAGTCTCCCGTGGCTGACAGGTGCACTTTGCCACTGTGACGTTAGCTGCTCTAATATCCCGCCCGGCTGGGGCCTTCATATAGGCTTGAAAACGCAGGACGGGTGAAGCAGCTGGTGGAAGGGCTTGCTGAGAAGGCCTGAAGACCTGGCTATGATTCATCCCTGAAATCCTGGGTGAGAGAGAACGACTCTCAAAAGTTAACCGCCAACTTCTACATGTGTTCAGTGACACACAAGCATCCATAGTCGCACCCCCC